>NC_090066.1:2657776-2680381 GCF_038355195.1 Osmerus mordax
CTTCACACACACACACACACACACACACACACACACACACACACACACACACACACACACACACACACACACACACACACACACACACACACACAGCTATCGGAGACCTCCATCAGAGGTATTGTGAAGGTGTGAGAGAGGGGCGGACGCCCTGGGAACAGCAGTGATTAGAGGAGCTGAGATGTGGAGTCTGGGGGTTAGGTTGTGAGCCGCCATGACAGTTTGATTTGTGTGGAGGGAAAACAATGACAGCTTTCTACAGACGTGACCTGGGCCTCACATCCATCCACAGGGAGATTTGCACTTTGTTTAAGTGGTTAAACCTTCACGTGGACGCATATAAGTGTTGATGTGTGTGTGTGTGTACAAGTGTGTGAGTGTGTGTTTTACCTCAGTGTCTGTCCACGCTGATCTGTTTTCTGGCACATTGACACTGCAGCTGGGGCCAGGAGCTTGGCCAGCCATAAACACACATCAAGTCAATTAGCCAATCATCCGATGACTATCACCCACTCATGAAAACATGTACCTTGACATGAGTCTTGGAACTGAACTAATCAGCTCATCTCAACTGTCCAGCTCTCATGGCAGAGACACAGTGGACCCCTCAAGTCCAGAAGTGCGTGTTGAGAATTTCATACTGTTTCCCAGAAACAAAACAATCGGTGTTCCCTGTCTCTGATCACAGTGCTGGTGCCCAGTCTGTCATCATTCTAAATCCAACTGACTTAACAGCCTTAGTTTAACACAGACCCTAGGATCCCATTACTCACAATGACCCCCCCCCCCCTTATCTCTCCTCCCTCCCCTCCATCCTTACCTCTTTTCACCCCAGACTCAGAGTGTGTGGCATCTGTGTCCTAACATCCCCCCCTCCATCTCCCTCACCCTCCACCCCCCTCCATCCATCTCCCTCACCCTCCACCCCCTCCATCCATCTCCCTCACCCTCCACCCGCCTCCATCCATCTCCCTCGCCCTCCACCCCCCTCCATCCATCTCCCTCACCCTCCACCCCCTCCATCCATTTCCCTCACCCTCCACCCCCCTCCATCCATCTCCCTCACCCTCCACCCCCCTCTCCCTCACCCTCCACCCCCCTCCATCCATCTCCCTCACCCTCCACCCCCCTCCATCCATCTCCCCCACCCTCCAACCCCAGCTCTCTCCCCCATGCCAGTCCCCTTCCAACCCACCATGCCCGCTCACAGACCCCCCCCCCCCCCCCCCTCCCGGCAGCCCTGCAACGCCCTGGCATCAGAGGGGCTTGTTCCCCAGGCCCTAGCACTCTGGGCTTTATGAGATTACTGCAGTGCATGGAGCAGGTGTCTGCCAAAATTCCTTTCCTATTTAGACCTCCCGGTCCATACCAGCACACTAATCCTATTACAGCTAATTGAGTGAAGTCGGCAGTCTGTTTAAGTTAAACCAAGTTTAGCCTCTAATAGGATTCTGAAGGAAAAGGTACAATGCAGGGAATGAGTGGTAGTAATGTTTGGCTGGCCGGGCTAGGGATGGAGGGATGGAGGGATGGAGGGATGGAGGGATGGAGGGATGGAGGGATGGAGGGATGGAGGGATGGAGGGATGGAAGGATGGAGGGATACTTTAGCTGTGCCTCTTTGTACATAGACACAGCTACAGATAAAATTCAGAATATTGAGATAGGAAGTTTTGGCAACACTTTAGTAATACCTGTAGTAAAAACATTGTGGCACATAAGAATGTGTGTAATGAAATAATATTAAAGTGTTAGCGGTATTGATGATTACACAAGTGTGAGAAGGTGGATGTTATAACGGGCCTAAACAAGAAAATTCAAATCAGATCAAATGTCTAAGTTTCTATTTGACTTCATTTCTTGTTCATAAAACGTTTTTTTTTCCAGAGACGGGTTTCAGCAGACTTAATCAGACTGCTGACTTGTTAACTGTGACAGGGTCATCCGTGTTACGCTTCTAATGGAGGAACCTTTACATGATCTTATCAGTCTCAATGTCAGGACCCCTGACCTGCACAGCATCTGAGGACAGTCACTCTCACAGGCTGAACTGAGGCCTTTATGTGGCAAGACAGAGCCTCAGACTCTCTCTCTCTCTCTCTCTCTCTCTCTCTCTCTCTCTCTCTCTCTTCACTCCTCCTCTCCTCACCATTTCCCTCTTCTACCTATGCGCCCCCCCCTTCCGCCCCCACACCCTTCTTCTCCACCGCTCCACCCCCCCGATCCTTACAACTCCACCAATTGACGTAATTAGGTGAGGGACACACGTATTACCAGTTGGCGTCAGGCAGACAGACAAACCCAGCTCCGTCCAGAGTCAGGACCCCAGTCTCAGCTCATCGCTGGGGGGCGGGTCAGGGACCCGTTCCAGCTACTAACCATGGGGGGCCGGCAGGGGGGCTGGCAGGGGGACCGGGAGGCCTTTGAAGGACAGATGCCCACAGAGACCTCCACTTATCAGCAGGAGAAGAACACAAAGCCCCCTTGATGTGGAGACGATCACAGCACAGGCAGGAGAAGCAGGGAAGGATGTTGATCACCGCAGTAGTAGGAAAGAACCTCAGATAGCGTCCCGCGTCCCAAACTGGGGTTAAACAGGGATCGAACAGAACAACTAAATGGAAGCCCTGCTTGATTAGTTCATACGTTTCAGTTTAAACCATTTTAGCTACTATACGGCCTTTCTGCCCAACATATAGTCGAACTAAATGTAATGAATACATTATTTTCTACGTACTACACTATACACAATACACAAGAATGCAACTTTTCCGTAAGCATGTGTGTTCAGACAAAGTGGCTAGGGTATGAGTGAACGTTTTCCATTTTCCAGAGCCTACTCTGGACAATCCCCTTAAGTCCCTGCTTTTAAAGAGCTTACAACACAAAACACAACAGCATTTACCGAGCTAATTGTGTTCCTTTAATCCACACAATATTATTCCTCAGACAGAGGAGTACTGCAAATGGCCTTTAGGGGGCGTTAGTCTGATTACCTGCATCACATCTCCATCCATCCGTCCATGTATGCATTGCATATATAATAATATATACTTACATAAATATCTATTAAATGCATTATGTATTCTGTAGGGTTAGGGTTCTACCCTAACATACCAGAATTGGATAAGGAAATGGTACTTATACAGTCACACTTCTGATGAAGGGAGATAAAACTATATGTAGTCGTCTGTTTTCCTAATCGCATTGAAGAACGGCATGCCTAAAAGGAGATACGACCAAACCCCTTAACACCCTTCCCCCCCTTCTCTCTTCTCCTTCTCCCTTTCATAATATATCCTTAGTTTTTCTTTGCTCCATCTCTTTCTGTGTATGTCTGTCGTTCTACCATGCAGGCTATATAAACACTGCTCATTGTCGCAGCATGACTCTCATTGAACCAATTCTGTCTCTGCTAAAAAGAAACATTAGTTCTAATCAGTCCAGTAATGGGAAATTGCACTTGCTTGTTAAACAAAACATCCTGTGTTGCTCGCCGAGAGAGCATATTATAAATACTACTAATGCAAGTTCCTTTAGAAGTCTGGTAGAACATGAATCTGAACACTGTTCAGATTCTGTTCATACCACACACAAGACAAGGGGGTAGGCGACAAGGGGGTAGGTGACAAGGCGACAATGAAGGCCCCCGATAAAGGTTCCTGGTATCTACAGCCAAGAGACTGATTTATATCTGCTGAAGCTGAATCAAGTGTAGCGTTTCCAATGGGGCCGTTAAACCAGCTTAAACTGTGAGAGAGCCCTGGGTCCATGACTCTTTAATGGGCTGTGTCAGTGGATGAGGAGTAGTCTTGTGGACTGGCAGTTGGTCCGGAATGTTCTGAAGAAGGACAGCTGCCTGTATCCTGTCAGTTGGTCGACAGCATCAGTAAACAGACGCGTGTCAAACACTGTAAGTGGAAAGTACAGTGTGGTCTGATGTCGGATGATCCAAGCCAGGGATGGGCTGACTGCACCCTTCACCCTGCCTCTCCGTGTTAGCCTGACAGGCAGAGCCCAGGGATGTGTCTGGGGGAGAGCAGGTCTGCACGGTCCGCCCCCCCCGCCCCCCCCCCGAGCCCTCCTCAGCCCCCCCCCCAGGTCTCCCGGGAACAGAGCATGGGAGGGGAGAGGTGAGGCACAAAACCCTCCCTAGTGGGGTACATGAACCGTTTAGAGACAGAGGAAGAGAGAGAGAGGGAGGAAGAGAGAGAGAGGGAGGGAGGGAGGGAGGGAGGGAGAGAGAGAGAGAGAGAGGGAGGGAGAGAGAGAGGGAGGTAGAGAGAGAGGGAGGGAGGGAGGGAGGGAGGGAGGGAGGGAGGGAGGGAGGGAGGGAGGGAGGGAGGGAGGGAGAGAGAGAGAGAGGGAGGGAGAGAGAGAGGGAGAGAGAGAGAGAGAGAGAGAGAGAGAGAGGGAGGGAGAGAGGGAGAGAGAGAGGGAGGAAGAGAGAGAGAGAGAGAGAGGGAGGGAGAGAGAGAGGGAGGAAGAGAGAGAGGAGAGAGAGAGAGAGAGAGAGAGAGAGAGAGAGAGAGAGAGAGAGAGAGAGAGAGTTAGAAGGTGGGTGGGTGTGCAGGGGAGATAGTAGGAGATAAGAGAGAGAGAGAGAAAAAAAATCACAGAATTGGATTAATTGGCATAATTCAAGGTGGCTGGGCACAGCGAGAGAGAGTGTCAGAGTTGGGCGAATCTCTGCCATCCTCAAAGTAAGACGGCCTGCACAATTAGCCATGTGAACCTTGACCCCGCTCAGAATAATTAATGAATAACAGAGGGGATAAAGACAAAAGGCGCAGAGCGGCGTGGGTGAGGGTGAGAGGAGTAATACATCAAAGAATGCTGGTAATTGGCCCTGCGGCTTTCATTCCTTGCCCTATTTCTTTCAATTCATTGACTCAAAATAATGGGTTCAGGGTCATTATCAACAGGTCGTAAGCTCCGGGAGTGCCAAGTTTCAACAAGGGGAGTAAAACTAGGGTTGTGTGTGCGTGCGTGTGTGTGTGTGTGCATGTGTCCATATATGCATGTATGTATGTGTGTGTCTACGTGTGTGCATATGTGTGGGTGTAGATGTGTGTGCATGTGTGTGGATGTGTGTCTGTATGTGTGTGTGGGTACATGCTTATGTGTGTGTGTCTGTGTGTGTATGAGCGCTGATGGCTGAGTGTTAACCCCCGTTGCCGACGACACGATTCATGCAGCAGGAAAAGTTGTGTAAATAGTTGTGGACTTTTTCCGTGACAGAGGGAGAGAGAGAGAGACAGGCAGAGAAAGAGAGAGTGAGCACGGCATAGTTTTTCAAGATCAGAGGCTGAAGGGTTCCTTGTATGTGTGTGACGGACTCTGACTGACTGTCCTGAATCACGATGCTGGAATACAACTGGTATGGGCAGGTAAGTCACTGTGTGTTTCCTGTTCTGTAGCTGATCTCTGTTGAAGGACTGTAGAATGGTGATCTAGTCAGAAATTGAGAAATTAAGATCTAGAGAATATGTAAAGATTCAAATAAGGACGATACCATTAGAAGGGTCTACGAATAACTACTGATGTAACAATTTAGCAGTTCTACAGGTGACAGGTATTTTATTCCAGTATACGTATTAAATAAAAGTTTTGACAGAAGATCTAACAAAATCACAATGCTAGTATCAGTATTCCACTTTTGTTTCATTTGAATTACTTTATAAATCAACAAAACCACCGGACTTAGATGATGGCCCAAGGCTGCAAGATGTAGCCTCCATTCCTGACTGTGACCTGTGTGGAAGAAGGGAGAAATCTGAGGTGTTCAATACTGAGGTCAAACATTTCAGACCAGAACGCAAAGAATCAGCTTATGCTACATCCCAGCATGATTTGTTTTAGTGTGTGCTGCTCATGTCATATTTATTGACCACTGACCACCCATCAAGGTAGAGACAGTGTACACAAGGGCATGTGAGGATAGTCTTCTCTGCCCGGAGGAGAGAGAGAGAGGTCAGGTCAGATCAGACGGTGGAGATACCGGCAGACAGGAAGAGACAAGGAAAGACCTTGTACACGGCAGCCAATTGAATTTCAATTGGAATTCCAATTTGACAACGTAGTATAGTATATAGACAACGTGGTTTAGATTCATTAGATTCGCTGCTCAGTGCGCCAGTTCATGTAATCATTTGGTTCAATCAAGGCAACATAGTTTGTAATTGTGTTTTTTTGGTTGAGGACACCTGTACTTCATAGCTGAACTGGAAGACCACTGTGTTTTAATGATGTGACAACACTATATATAGACCCATGCATGTGTCTGGATAAGGAGGTATTTGTTGTGAGGGCAGGATGACAAGAGATCACGTGACCAGGGGTAAAGGTGAGGGCCAACTGAATTAGCTGAGATGCACACTGAGCTTCCTATTCTGGAGGGCATTAGAAACAACGAGTGTAGGCACCTCCTCGCTCCTCCTCGCTCCTCCTCGCTCCTCCTCGCTCCTCCTCGCTTCTCCTCGCTTCTCTTCGCTACTCCTCGCTCGTCCTTGCTCATCCTCGCTTCTCCTCGCTCTTCCTCGCTTCTCCTCGCTCCTCCTCGCTCCTCCTCGCTTCTTCTCACTCCTCCTCGCTTCTCCTCGCTTCTCCTCGCTTCTCCTCGCACCTTCTCGCTCCTCCTCGCTTCTCCTCGCTTCTCCTCGCTTCTCCTCGCTCCTCCTCGCTTCTCCTCGCACCTCCTCGCTCCTTCTCGCTCCTCCTCGCTCCTCCTCGCTTCTCATTCAAAGGACACAATGTAGAACTGAAACTGTGGAGGATGTGTGCAGACTTGTGCAGACGTACATAGAGGAGGAGGAGAAAGAGCAACAGACAAGGGTTTAACTCAATTACATAACCGGAGTCAGATAGCTGAGCGGTTAGGGTATCGGGCTAGTACACAGAAGGTTGCCGGTTCGATACCCGGCCGTGCAAAATGATGTTGTGTCCTTGGGCAAGGCACTTTACCCTACTTGCCTCGGGGGGAAACTAAATGTACTAAATCTATTAAATGTAAAATGTAAATGTGTGCTGACTTGTGCAGACATACATGGAGGAGGAGAAAGAGCAACAGAGGGTTTAAGGATTTAACTCAATTACGTAACGTAAGTTTACCAGCAGTCACGCGACACGTTAGAATACCTCAGTGATTGTTTCAGACCGTCACATAACCGACCCAGACCTTCCCCAACATACCTTCAATGCTCTCCTTCCTTCGATGCTTTCTTCCCCATGCTTTTCATCTTTCCTTAATTGGAATGTAAGGTTTTCCCATACCTGAGCATGCCATGTCAAGCAATTAATACCATAATACGCCTGAACGTGGCTCTTTTGGTCTGCAGGGCTCCCTGTAGTGATGAAAGGAAAGAGTGATGTCGGCTCATGTTAGTGTCATCCAGGTGGGCTCTCTCTCTCTTCTGCCCATCAGATCATTCTGCTGCCCAGACAGGGGGTGAGGGAGGTGAGGGGGGTGGGGGGGAGGTAAACATCTGAGGAATGCAGGATTGTAGGATTGTTAATCCATCCTGGCCTGTTAGCAGTGTTTGTAACGATAACGCCTGGCCTGATTGCCCTCTCTGGTCAGGCCCGGACCCACGGAGGGCTAAAACAACTGTGGAGGCCTGCGCAGGGGCGGAGGTAACCCGCTCAAAGGCTCCAGCAGGGCCCACCTGCTGGGCCGAGCTGCCCTGAAGACACCCTCAGACCCCAGACTCACCCAGGGTTCAGCTGGGTCTGGACGAGTGCGGAGATTAGCTGGGCTATCCGTTTGATATGTGTGTTTCTCATTGACTTGGGCCAGGTTGGGATGGCCTTTGAAGTAGGTGTTGGGCCCTGGGGGTGAGAGAGATAGGATGGTGGCCAGATCAGAAGATAAAGGGTATTTTTTTAAGTGATTAGAAAGTTTTCTCCCATCTTTTTCTGTTTTGGTGAGAGAGTCTACACACATGACTGAACATAACCCCAACCCCTTCCCCAGTTAAACAGGAGGGTATTTAGACAGCTTCCCTGATCCACTTCTCAGACAGTAACCATATCTTATCTGATATCCTACGAATCAGCACAGATTTCTTCTGTAACTATCAGGGTGTTCAATCTTGGCTGAGGTTCAGGGTTTGGCCTTTGGGATGTCTCTAGGACTGGGCCTGGGCCTGAGACTAAGGCTGCGACTGGAGGCTCAAATTGATGGTTAGGGCTGGGCCTGGGGGTTGAAACTGGCTGGTTGGGCTGGGCCTGTGGCTCCTCTCAGAGCTGTATCTGAGCCGTGGGCTTGGTCTGAGGAGAGAAGTCTGGAGCCTGACTGTGACAGGCTGACCTGGAGAGACTACAGTGCTGTGGAACTCTAGACCGTGTGTGTGTGTGTGTGTGGGCGTGTGTGTGGGTGTGTGTGTGGGTGTGTGTGTGTGTGTGTAGTAGGGGAAGGCTACTTTTTTCCAGACATGCCATAAGAGGGTGACACACTGCAGACTTTATACTACGGACTTTCTTCCAATATCAAATTAAACTCAGGCTGAGTTAATTAATCAATTTAGCTGGGTGGGGGTGGGGGTGGTGGAGGGATGGTGAGGGTCTGGTGGGGAAATAGCATTGATCCACTTTAAAGGAGAGTAGACGATTAATGCATTAATCTCCAAAGAAATTCTAGAATATTAAAATCGATTAGATTAAGTCCTAAAAAGATACAGCCATTGCTACAAAAGTGACTTCAGATGAAATTCACTGTGTTCCACTTTCTGTTTGACGCCACTGTGAAAAGACATTAGCCTCAAACCTGGGTATTTATAGAAACGTAGTACAATACAATTCAGCTGATTCAATGGGCTTAACATAGTGGCCGGTTTACTACAGTGCAACAAATGTGTGTGTTAACCATTTAAAGGCATTTAATGCATTTATTTACCACACAGTGTTTTTCCCAAAATGTATGTTTTGATATTCGTGAGTCAGATGGCTGAGCGGTTAGGGAATCGGGCTGGTAATCTGAAGGTTGCCAGTTCGATTCCCGGCTGTGCAAAAAGACATTGTGTCCTTGGGCAAGGCACTTCACCCTACTTGCCTCGGGGGGAATGTCCCTGTACTTACTGACTCTGGATAAGAGCGTCTTCTAAATGACTAAATGTCAATGTAAATATTCAGTCAGATTTGTGGCTGAGGATTTGTGGTTTGGGCCTAACACCGGCACACTACACAGTGTATTGATTGTGCGTCTCCAAACACTTGTCTTGGCTGCTGTACAGTTGGGACGTCGTGTGCGTCAGTAGTAGCATAGCTATCCTCACATGAGGAAAGATAAATGTGTAAGTACCTACCTCTTGGGTGATCTTGTTAGAGAAAATAGAATATCAACTCTCACACACACACACGCACGCACACACACACGCACACACACACACACGCACACACTAATGCAAATTACAGGCCCCTCCTTCATCCTCTGGGTCCAGTGTAGCTTCCCACCTAGACAGTTATTCCTCCTGTCCCCTGCACGCTCACCTCCTCTGAGCGTTGCCTCTTTCCTTGTTCAAACGGCAGGGGCGCTCAGACACCCGGGAGATTAAAACAAACGCGCCTTTGTCCCAA
This sequence comes from Osmerus mordax, assembly GCF_038355195.1. Classification (NCBI taxonomy): domain Eukaryota; kingdom Metazoa; phylum Chordata; class Actinopteri; order Osmeriformes; family Osmeridae; genus Osmerus; species Osmerus mordax. Next base: position 2,667,349 of record NC_090066.1, read on the forward strand.
CACAAATCGCGTATTGTTGGTTCGGCTAAGGTCAAAGTTGATCTAATTTTCTGCTTAGTTCACATTAAACAGCTATTGCATTATTTCATTTCCCACAATTGAGTTATAGGAGGAGGAGTGGGGGGGGGGGTGCAATTAATATATCTGCAGAAAAAGCTTTTGAACAGCGGTTTGCAGATTTAGCCCACAAATGCACTTAAAGTGCACTTTGAACATGTTCTTACTCTACAAACTCCACTTCGGAAGAACATCTGATCACCTCGTCCTCCACCTTGTGCCAGAAAACTCCGACAACAGTATCTGAAAGACATTCCATCGTAAACTGTTTCAGGGAAACAGATGACCTTGGTACTGTAGCGTGAGCCTGACGTGTCAACATGTGGACTTTGGCCATCCAGCTTCCAGAACGTGAAGTGTGCATCTAAGATGGAAAGCCAGAATTCCATTGAATACCAAGGAAACCCTAACCTATCTCTTTAATGAATTTACTCACAATTCGATTTAGTTACTTTATCTTTGTATACAGAGAAAAAAGCTAGTTGTTGTCTAGTGAGGACAGGCTGAGTAGAGACCATGCACAACAAATGCAATTCTGGTCTTTTACAATCTCTTTTCTAGTGGAAAACTCAATCACATGAGGAGAAAATAGATCAGATAAAATAAAGCTCAATGAGCCTGAGATGAGACAACACAGCGTCCCACAAACAAAGAGTGTATTCAGTAGGATTTTGACATGCATTCTTCTCAGGCTCCTTTGTCACTGGACATGGACATATGAAACGACAGTTTTCACTCTTTCTCAGTATTGAGGAAAGAGGAATCAGCCCTGAAAAGGAGTCGGTTTAAATCAGTTAATTTTTTGTCTGGACTCCGTCTTCACAGTCCCAGCTCAGTGGTCATCCAAGGTCAAGGATGAGGGGGCCTTCTCCAGGCCCCTGCCAGCACACAACAGTTTACCCATAAACCTCTGCTCTGCGGCGCTGGGCTGCTTGGTGTGCAGGATGGTGGAGTCATGTGACAGGCTGTGTTGTGGGTCGAGGGGTTCTGCCTGTCTGCTTATCTGCCTGCCTGCCTGTCTATCTCTTTGCCTGTCTATCTACTTACTTGCCTATCTGTCTATCTGCCTGCCTGCCTGTCTATCTCTTTGCCTGTCTATCTACTTACTTGCCTATCTGTCTATCTGCCTGCCTGCCTGTCTATCTCTTTGCCTGTCTATCTACTTACTTGCCTATCTGTCTATCTGCCTGCCTGCCTGTCTATCTCTTTGCCTGTCTATCTACTTACTTGCCTATCTGTCTATCTGCCTGCCTGCCTGTCTATCTCTTTGCCTGTCTATCTACTTACTTGCCTATCTGTCTATCTGCCTGCCTGCCTGTCTATCTCTTTGCCTGTCTATCTACTTACTTGCCTATCTGTCTATCTGTCTGCATGCAAGCCTCTCTGGGAGTGCCTAATCTCTTTGGTCCAGGTTAGAATTTCTCCAGGACAGTCTCTCATTGACTGCTAGCCTCTGTGAAACCTTAGCGTGGCATGCCTTCTCAATCTAATCTATCTCAGTATGACTACCTTCACACAGACCAGCCATGGGCCGGAGGAGCTGCGGGGAGCAAGGGGGAAGGCAGGGGGAGGAAAGGGGGAGATAGATGTAGTCAGGGGTGGAGTTACGTTAGGGAGGGCTCAGAGGAGAATATAGGGTGGTTAGAAGCAATTAGAGATAAAAGGTTTGGGGTTGTGAGGGCATGGCAAGGAACGAGTCAGGGGGCGAGGGGGCAAGGGGGTGAGGGTGCGAGGGTGTGAGGGGGCAAGGGGGTGAGGGGGTGAGGGTAAAGGGGGGGGTAGGGTGAAGGGTGGATTAAGTTAGGGATGCCATTTCTCAGGTGTCTCTGTGAACAGTCCTCTTCAGGGCTCTGATGCAGAGAACACGGCTAATTGATTTAGGGCGAAAATCTCATTAGTCTCTTTCTCTCTAATTGCATCTCCTCTTCAAACTAAGCGAGAGGCCTGGCTGAGTCCTCTGCTCTGCGTCTCCCTCCCTCCCTCCGCCTGCAAGCTCGTCTCTGACACCGTTTATGTAACGCTACTGCTATATTAAGGGACTGATAGAGAGAAGAGAGAGAGGAGAGAGAGGGAGAGAGAGGGAGAGAGAGGGAGAGAGAGGGAGAGAGAGAGGAGAGAGAGGAGAGAGAGGGAGAGAGAGGGAGAGAGAGAGGAGAGAGAGGGAGAGAGTGAGGAGAGAGAGAGAAGGAGGAGGTATGGGGGTGTGAGCTGTTGAAAACAGAGACAGTGTTTGATAGGCACAAATGAATCAAGATGCAGCTCCACACGCGATACCGCTTACCAACAGACACTAATTAACCATGACGTGTAATTTCACAGATTCAAAATAAAGTCAACAGTCAACGTGATATTTGTGAAGCATATCGCTATTTAGTCATACACAACATTATGTGACATATTTCCTGCGATTCCTGAGATTAAAATTTACATTTAGTCATTTAGCAGGCTCTCTTATCCAGAGCGACTTACAGTAAGTACAGGGACATTGTCCCCGAGGCAAGTAGGGTGAAGTGCCTTGCCCAAAGACACAACGTCATTTCGCACGGCCGGGAATCGAACCAACAACCTTCTGATTAATAGCCCGACTCCCTAATCACTTAGCCATCTGACCCCTGCCTCTGAGATGCAGATGAATGACATCCCGCAGTCACACTTGGACTGAGATAACCCAGATCGTTGTGGATCATAATGCGACCACAGAGCTGTCTGACAGCAGACCAGAAAGCCCACCAGATCCTCCCTCTTTTCAGAGAGATCCAGTCCAGGTGCTGAGTGACACAACTGCTGTCTACACAAAAACTGACAAATCACAAAGCACCCTACCTCAACTAGCACAGAACCAACTTTCACGGTTTTAACAGTTAGGCACACACACACACACACACACACACACACACACACACACATAATTCTGTTAAAATTTCTATAATATTTAATTCATATGTGGCTCATTAAAGGGCAGTGGGTATTATGTATTCCTTTTCTAGCCGGATAAAACAGCTCTCAGATGTGGAAGCAGAACTTTGAAGTGTAGGCTCAGATGCAGGCCAGCTCTTACAGGAAGTCCTGATGTTTTAAACATGCTGTGTGTGGGACTAACAAAGGTGAGCACCCCAAGAGGAGAGAAAAATAGCCAGCCAGGAATTTCGGGCAGTTGTGGATACACACAAGAATCAAACCCACATCTGTACGTACACACACACACGCGCGCACGCACACACACACACATGCGCACGCACACGCACACACACACACACACGCACACGCACGCGCATGCACACACATACACACACACACACATGCACACACACACACACACACAAATCCTACACTCAAACAGTGAATGGCTGAACAAACAATCTATTCCACAACTTTCCACAGCTAAGTGAAAGTTATTCAGGCACCCAAAAAAATAAATAAATAAAAAGACCAGCAAGTCTCAGCGATGCCAGTTCTATCTGCTGATTTAGTGTGACGGTCAAATCTGTCATTCTGTCTTAGTTCCGTTCCAGACAGCCTATCTAATGATCTCAGTCTCCTCATTTCCTACAATAATGCAATAAAGAACTCTGCAGACCAAGAAGGGACCAGAGTGTTGAGGATAAACTTCCTGTAATGTGACAACATTCTGTGTCACGTTGACACGTCTAGTCGTCAGTTTAACTGAACGTTTTGGGACGCATGGCAACAAAAAAAGACAGATGCTGCATTCGAAATTGAATCATTATAATGCGATTTGTTTTATTGCGTTCGCCTTCCTTAAATTTAGCTCTGATACTTTTACTTAAGCGTGTCCAAAGATAATAGGCCCTAACTCATTGTAAGTATCTATCCGAGTGGCATTAGACCAGGGTACCGAGAACTAGCCAGCACTGTGCCCCTGCATGGAGTTTGGACTGTTTATCATAAGTCAGCCTGTCTTATGAGACTGGTATCCTCTCCTGTATATCCCTGTGTGCTTGCAGTGTCATCATACAACATCATTTACCGTCACTGATGTGCATTGAAAACTGTTTTTTACGAGACTCTTCCTCAAAACATTTCCATTTTCCTCTCAGGTTTACTGTCAGTTGGCTTGAGATTTAGCTGATTGTTGTGATTTCACTGTTCTAACGCTGGGCGGGTCAGAGGTCGTAGAGGTCTGGCCCATTTCCAGTCTGCTGACCCGAGGCTTTCTGAGAGCAAGGTCCTGGTTAGCACGGAGAGCTCCGAGTTACCTGACTGGGTTTACTGGCACCAGAACACTGACCTACTGATCCCTGAGTCTGCTACGCTTCAAAACAGATTTGTGTGTGATGTAGACACAGGGAGAGAGAGGGGGGACGGAGAGAGAGGGAAGAGAGAGAAGAGAGAGAGAGGATAGCTTGTGTGTATGTGTAAGTGTGTGTGTATGTGTGTGTTTATATTTGCATGTGTTTATGTGTGTGTGTGTGTGTGCAGGAAAGTCGTTGCAGTGGAAGTGAGTGTCATTGAGATAACCTGGGGGAATGTGCTGAGCAGGGTGAGAGGGAGAGCAAGCAGGAAAGTGTGGCAAGCCGTAAAGACAGGAACACACAACTGCTCCCCCTGCCCCCAAACTCAACCCTCTGCCATCTGTGTTTCTGCCACTGTCAGGCCTTCCTCTGACCAACACACACACACACACACACACACACACACACACACACACACACACACACACACACACACACACACACACACACACACACACACACACACACACACACACACACAGAATCACACACTTAAAGGAAACGGCCTAGCTCCAGAAAAGCTGATGTGTCATGTCTTCCTCCACTAACTGAGCCTACACCAAAGCCAGGGAAGTGCTTGTCTGCGCAACACCTCTCTCCTCTCCTGTCCTGTCCTTTCCTGTCCTCCGCACTCCTCTCTCCGCCCGTCTGTCTCTGGGAAACCTGGTTCATTCCTCGCTGGCTTCTGTGGAGAGCGTCTCTGCCGGAGCCATGACTCGGTGCTGTGTGGTCAAGGTGGTGCAGCTGCAGCTCACAGAGATCCAGATCCTACCGGTAGGTCTGCTGCTGCTCTGACGAGGGCTTGACATGGGTGAGGGCGAAATGGAGGGTGGGAGAGAGAGAGAAATGGAGAGAGGGAGATACAAAGTGCGAGAGGGAGGGTAAGGGGACAGATTTTGGAGGTTTTGTGCAGTTCAAGAGTAACTAGAATGCATTTAGAAGTTGTTGATAGAGCATGAGTTTGTTGTTGGGTGCCAGGGCCAACATGTGCTAGTACATTTACGTGTGTGCGCGTGTGTGTGTGTGTGTGTGTGTGCGTGTGTGTGCCTTGCATGCCCCTGCATGTGTTCTGCTTTACAACAGGCATGTTAAAGTAGGGCACCCCTCCCCGACGATGGAATGAAGATTTTGTGAATCCCAGTTATCATTGACACATCTCATCGCTCAGCCTCTCTATCTAGAGCATGTGGTTACACTCATTCACCGCTTAGCTGCCTCAGCAAATCTCAGTAACTATCAGCCCATCAGGACCAACCAGGCCTGAGAAAGTTTCATCTTTCACTTTTTTTTGCTGCAAACCAAATCCCCCATCTCAGCGCGGTCGTTTCTTAACGACAACAACCCTGACTAACAACCTGCGCAGAAGTGAAATCACACAGGGTTTGTCCTGAATTGACTAAGGCGTTTTTGGAGTAATCTAAACCCGATGTTTCATAACTGTGATTTTTTTCTGAAGTGAAAGGAGAACTTGGGCAAGAGTGAAACTAGTTACAGGAACAGCTGAGCCTGTGGAGGCCTGCCACCTGAGATGGACTCCTCCTCTCTCTTCTCCTCTCCTCTCTCTTCTCTCCTCTCCTCTCCTCTCACGCTGAATGAGTTCTCTGTGACTTGAGAGAAGGTTTTCTGACTTCAGAGAACATCTGCAGAGGTAAATGAGTTCCACCGGGGCCAAACTCTCTAAGACCTCTTCAATTTAGGAAATCAACAAGGAATGCTTTCGGTGAATATATTCTTTGATTTATATGTTTTTGAACTTCAAATCCTAATATCCATAGCCGTTGATGGTTGACCTCTAAAGTCAACGGTAAGAAAACAGTAACATGTTTTTTGAAGGGGGTTGCCATGCAGAGCAACATCATAAGATTCGGAATCTTCTCGTACATTTTTATTGTCTTCATGTCAGGTTTAACCAGATAAGAAGCTTCCTAATCACCATGACACATGTTGTGTACGGGCCCTGTCACAAAGTATGAAGTTGTGAAAAGATAACGTCCAGGTAACTCCAGAGATTACATTTACATTTTACATTTAGTCATTTAGCAGACACTCTTATCCAGAGTGACTTACAGTAAGTACAGGGACATTCCCCAGAGGCAAGTTGGGTGAAGTGCCTTGCCCAAGGACACAACGTCATTTAGCACGGCCGGGAATCGAACCAGCAACCTTCTGATTACTAGCCCGATTCCCTAACCGCTCAGCCACCTGACTCCCCAAGATCTTATTGGCTTGTTGCTTGATGGGTGTGTGTTTGTACATCAGTGTATGTACATGAGACCGTGTGTGTGTGTGTGTGTGTCTGCATCTGTAGGACATTCCACGGTCCAATCCCTCAAAGCAGCTAAACGAAGTTAGAGAAAGCACAGCTGCTTCACTAATAGGGATCAAATCTGCCCACTTCCCTCCACGCAGAGATGGGGATTAGCAAAACAAACTAAACAACAAATTTATGTTCTGATTCAATCACTGGCATAGAGGAGATCTGTACATTCATCTCAGTACTGGATCTGCTCCTACGGTAGGATCAGCTTCACACACTCAAGCACATTCAGCTTGAACTCAACTGCTTGATGGGAATATTTTCGAACATGGAAAAGAAATACAGGCAGACTACTGTATTTGCAAAACAGATTGTAGTATAATACTGTGTATATCTTTATGTGAGAGGCCTTTTGACTCTATCTGAACAGCTATAATCACCAAGGGGCTTTGACCTTTGGCTTGTCACAGACATTTGCTGTACAACACCAGAGTTTAGATGTCGGCGATACAGATCAGCTTTCTTTGCCCGCTGTTGGTTGTGAACCGCTGTGTGTTTCTCTCTCTCTCTCACACACACACACACACACGCACACACACACACACACACACACACACACACACACACACACACACACACACACACACACACACACACACACACACGGAAACACAGACACACACATACACACACAGACACACACATACACACACAGAAACACAGACACACCCACACAGAAACACAGACACACACACACACACACACACACAGAAACACAGACACACACATACACACACATACACACACACACATACAGGCATACACACAAGCTTTCATTGTCAAGTATGCCTGACTGACTAAAGAACCATTACTCTTCGTAACCACATTAGCTCCTCTAACTCGTTTAGCAGCGTGTCTCCGGCGTATACAGTACCGAGTGAGAGAAAGTAAAACCAGGACAATGTTCAGCATGTCGCACAACAGCCCGTAGTGTGGTATCCCGGCATTCCTATCGTCCTCAGTGGAAAAAATGTTGATTAAGTAACAGATGTGTTATTTGGCCCTGAGCGGGCCTGAGATGTCTGTCTGTCTGTCTGTCTACACGACAGGTCCAGCATTGTGGATGTTTTGAGCTATGTGGAGAAATCTTACGTGACAGAAACAGTGTCTGGGGACAAATGCGGTTCTGATGCTCCTGGCTCTTAGGAACCTTATTCCACACTTAATAACGTGTTTTCTGTGCTAATGCAGACTTCTCATTCTCATTTGTGTTTCAGTGAGTCATTAAAGATGGAAGATTTTTTAACAAGGTGAATAGGAGAGGTTTTAATGGTCAGCCTGAAAGTCTTTTCAACACACGAGGATCTTTGTCTTCACTGTTGTAATGTTGCATGGAGCCTGATAACAGGAATTACTCCAGTGGTCAAGAGGCCAATCTTGGAAACCTCCTCATCTTATTGATCAGGCGAGGCCATTCATTAGAACGGGACATGGATCAGCAAGGTCGGGTGGTTCATGTGAAACTATGATAAATGATATGTGGTTGACATAAATGTATTTTATATTGTAACACCACAATTAGATTGCTACTGAAATAGCGATCACAAAGAGCAGTAAACTGGGAATATATATATATATATATATAACAACAATAGCCCCCAAAAATAGTTGTAAATTCATCATAAACTCATTGACCAAAGTAAAACAAGGATTGTCTTTGTGACCCGTGCAATCGCAGTTAACATTATCTGTCTGTAGGTTCCCTTCCAAATTTAGCTGAAGACTTTATATTTAACTCCAAACGCCATCCCAGAATAGCTCATGTGAATTGTTTGGTAATTGACATTATAGTCAATGAATGAGAACAGGGGTCTGTGGAAACAAAATGGCCGACGGGATGTGTAAAAAAAAAAAAAAAAAAAAAAAGCCTTTGGTGAACAAGAGCCTGTTGTTCTAGAACTCCAGAAGAGAAGAGGAACCCGATTGGCCATTGAAAGACAGAGGTGGGGGTGGGTCCCAATGAATTAGGGATATGGGGCCAAAACTGCTGTCCTGTTGTGATAGGACCTGGGGTGATTTGATGGGTCACTGTTTGAAGTGATTACCACGCTACGTAACATAAAAGGCTAGCCGTCCGCTGGGCCAGATGAGCTCGTCTAGGACCAGAGTATATAAAGAGTGTGCTGGGAGTTAGGGGAGGACACACTGAGCGCACCACATCACCAGGATAGACATCACTACTTGGGATCCTTACTATTTAAGGTCGGTTTGCTGCATCAACACCACAACCAGATCCAGCACCCAACCCAACCTGGTCATAGGTCTACACTCTCTGAGAATGCCACATCTAAATGACTGCAGCTACTACACCATGCGGGACACAGCCAGAGTTTCCAATGTAAGGACTTCTTTTCTTTAAACTACAATTTCTCTACAGTCTTTGTTACACGTTTTTTTTTCTTCACCTTGTGGAAAACATATTCCACACTGAGGATGAATTGTTGAAGTGTTTTTTGTTGATGTGTGTTTCTGTCGCTTGGTTAGTGTGAGATATGTGCGGTTGAGAAACAGGAAGTCCTATCGGGACATGCCGACTAGGACTCCAACTGTCAGACATGTTCAGCAGTTGGTTTTATCACATGTGTGAGTGGAACTTGACATACCTAATCAATGATTTGTATCAGCAGAGGATTCATCCTGCTGCTGAGAATAACCAGATAAGATAACAACTACAAAAAGATAACATTCACAATCATTGCTTTCCGTCTGCACTTACTCAGTGGCTGTGCTCAGCATTACAAGACTTAAAAACAGTTGTGAACTCCTACGCTCTTTGATCATGGATCAGCATTTATCAAGCTTTAAACCCTTTCAGAGAAGTCCCATTACCTTTGACGTGTAGTTTTGCCGTGTGTGTCTGCATTGTGATGGAGATTTCACCCCCATGAGTTGCTTAATTTGGACTGATTGATTGACTCACCTGAGATCAAGCGCGACGGAAACCCAGATCTCCGGCCCGACAGCTCCTGGGTCTATGTTCTGAATTCTCCCGACTGCCTAACTTACCCCTGACTCTGTGCGGAACAGGTCCAGACTCACCTGGAGAACTCCAAGTTCCACTTGCACCAGAACCAGAGCCAGAGCCAGCAGGTCAAGCAGTACCTGACGTTGGGTTCCAAGCTGGCTGGGGGCCAAGGCCAGGGCCACACCGCCCCAGGACACCCCCACGCCCCTGGGCAGCCCCTGGGAGCAGTGCCCGTCATGAGGAACGGACACATGCCCTCCGTCAGCGACGGGAGCCCCAACAGTCCCGTCACCATGCTCACCCTGGCAGCCAGCCACGACAGTGAGGTGGGTGCAGCTATGTTCGCTGTCTTCCCTGCAGGGGGATCCGAGTAAGCTACTGTTTTGTCTAGTCCTGAAGCGAGGACATCTCATGTGATAGTCTACGAACGAGTCAAGACATACGAACGAGTCAAAATGTACAATGTTATGTAAGCGGGTCACTTGGATCTGTATGAATCTGTATCCCAACTGTTAGCGTCGACACCCTTCCCACCCCCAACACCTTTCTCTCTTCTCAGATTTACTGATAACTTCAGACATTCCTGTTGACCCTTATGTGAAGCCTTCCTCTGAGGCTTGGTGCTGCTGTGATAGCAGAGGTTCTCCTCACCTCCATCGTGGTGGTGGTGCGGACAATGTCTGTCATCCAATCAGCATCCTCTCTCAGACGTCTGTCATCCAATCAGTATCTCTCTTAGACAGCCCCCTGTCCCTCCCTCCGTCTATTGGCTTGTAATAAAACATCTAGGATGGATGACAAAAAGAGATGTTTCAAAATGACTCCAGTCCGAGGGCAAACTTTGATAATGTTTTTTCCTTAGTTTCCAATGGATGAAGTTATTGATGACCTTATAAGTCTTGAGTCCGGGTTCAATGATGGGGGCTTGGATTGTATGGAATCTAACATCATGATGCAAAACAATGTAAGTATGTCACCCTAATACACTTCCAACTGACAAAAGTAGTCAATGAAAACGTCTAGAAAGTTTACCGTACAGTGATGAGTGTGTGATCTCTTGATGTTTGCTGAAATGAGAGTCTAGTCTCTCATCTTGTTGACTCCTAAGGGACTGACAAGTGGAGAGAAGATTTGAAGTCTTTGAAGTTGCTTCATTACTTACACGTTTTTTTTTTTTCTCTCAAAGAAAAAAAAAAGGGAACTTCTGAGGTTCAGACTTGACTTGCTTGGGAAAGAAATCAGAGTCTTTGTCTGGGGGTCAGATTAAGTCCAGAGATGAGTCAAAGTTCATTTCTCCAGGGTTGGGGCTTATCCACATTTCTTACATTTCTCAACCTTTCTAACAATACAGATTAGGCAGTCCAGTGATGTCATTAAACATTGTGGCTGGCCAACTATCGACGACAGTGTGAGAATAGAGTGCTAATTAGTGTTTACACTAATCCTCTGTTTTCCTCTGCTTACTGCTGAAAGCCAGAGAAAGGGGGAAAGACAGAGAGAGAGAGAGAGAGAGAGAGAGAGAGAGAGAGAGAGAGAGAGAGAGAGTGAGGGAGGGAGAGGTAGAGTAAGAGGGAGAGGGAGAGGGAGAGAATGAATAAAATGTAAAATGTGGCTGAGGCCAAAAGCGATCGATAGATAGATAGTCTATCCACCATGCAAGAAAACAACTTATTCAGTAGCAAAAGCGACATCTCCGAACACAAGAACGTAAAGAAGGCGACTGGAAACAAATACCTCCTGTGTGATTTACGGCCTGGCTGGAATTCTGTAACTGTGAGCTGGACACATAACGAATCGATTGTGACAAGCTTATTACCGCACCTGAGCTAGCCAGAGAGGCATGCGTGAAACTAAGAGAGAGTCTGGTCAAACAGCACCATTGTGAAGTGTGAGAGAGAAAGACAGGGAGAGGGAGGGAGGGAGACAGGAGGGAGTCAGGAGAGAGAGAACGACAGGCAGAGGGAGGGAGGGAGAGAGGAGGGAGTCAGGAGAGACAGAAAGACAGGCAGAGGGAGGGAGACAGGAGGGAGTCAGGAGAGAGAGAACGACAGGCAGAGGGAGGGAGACAGGAGGGAGTCAGGAGAGACAGAAAGACAGGCAGAGGGAGGGAGACAGGAGGGAGTCAGGAGAGAGAGAAAGACAGGCAGAGGGAGGGAGACAGGAGGGAGTCAGGAGAGAGAGAACGACAGGCAGAGGGAGGGAGAGAGGAGGGAGTCAGGAGAGACAGAAAGACAGGCAGAGGGAGGGAGACAGGAGGGAGTCAGGAGAGAGAGAAAGACAGGCAGAGGGAGGGAGACAGGAGGGAGTCAGGAGAGAGAGAAAGACAGGCAGAGGGAGGGAGACAGGAGGGAGTCAGGAGAGAGAGAAAGACAGGCAGAGGGAGGGAGACAGGAGGGAGTCAGGAGAGAGAGAAAGACAGGCAGAGGGAGGGAGACAGGAGGGAGTCAGGAGAGAGAGAAAGACAGGCAGAGGGAGGGAGACAGGAGGGAGTCAGGAGAGAGAGAAAGACAGGCAGACACGAGGTTGTGGAGGGGAGGGGAGAGATGGGGTGATCGACAGTGAAGAGAGAGAGAGAGGGAGAGAGATTTAGAGAGAGAGATTTAGAGAGGAGTCAGTGAGGCATTGGATTGGGTTAATATCCCCGTCCCTGTGGGCATGTTCAGAGATGATACCATGCTTAAATGGATCAATTCATTCTAATTAGTCATACAGTAGGATGCACGCTGTCGTTTCGCCGTGTCAACATATCCCAGAACACAGATGGGAACAGATCGGAGTGATTAGGAGCCCCATAGCAGTCAGGGGACTGTCGCAATCTTTCATTTTGATAAGTACATTTTTATTTTTTCCTCCCAGTCCCTCCTCGTTGAGATAATGAGAGAGAGCTGTACACTGAGCACACAGAGCATCTGCAAATATTGTAATAGATGCAGTTTGGATTTAGGCCTGTGGCACACACACACACACACACACACTTATTTTCTTATCCATTTCTACACTCTCGGAGCAGCATTTCACACAGACACACTAGTTAAGATCGTCTTCCCCCCCGCTCTGAAACAGCGAGGTGTTTTTTGTAGTGCTTGCCCAGAACTGTGCGTGTGTCTAATCTGGTCTGTATGTGTCATTCAGCCTTATCTCCACATTCCTCCACAGTCACAGAAAGCACAGTTATCTCTGGATGTATGCATGTTTTCCCATAAATGACAAGCTGGGCAGGAAAACAGTTTGTCTCTGTGTTTCTGGAGGGGGTCAGCTCAGAGACAGTGGGGTGCTATTTTGAACACAGATGGTCCCTGTGTTTGGGGGTCTTTCGTATGCAAAGGTCCTGATAATGATGATGGTGGTGCAGAGGGGCTCAGGGTCAGGCCGTAGCCCTGGAGCGCTTGTAAAATGTCAATTCTAATTTATGTTTCGTGGATTCCGAAATGACTGTCCTGT
>NC_090066.1:2680581-2805581 GCF_038355195.1 Osmerus mordax
AAACCATGCTAAATATTGCAATGTTTTTGTGTGTCTGCGTGTGCAACTGTGTGATTGTGTGCATGTGCACGTGAGCATGTGTGTGTGCATTTAGTATAGTCATGTGTTTCTTTGTGCCAGTGTGTGTGTGTGTGTCTTTTATTTAGCCACAGGGGGGTGATATGTGTTAATCAGGAGGCCTCCACCCTGTGGAGGTGTTAATTCTACCCCGTTAGAGAGAGAGACGGAGAGAGAGAGACATAGAGAGAGAGACAGAGAGAGAGAGAGAGAGACAGAGAGAGAGACAGAGAGAGAGAGAGAGAGAGAGAGAGACAGAGAGAGAAACAGAGAGAGAGAGAGAGAGAGAGAGAGAGAGAGAGAGAGAGAGAGAGAGAGAGAGAGGAGAGAGAGAGACAGGAGAGAGATAGAGAGAGAGAGAGACAGAGAGAGAGAGAGACAGAGAGAGAGAGAAAGAGAGACGGAGAGAGAGAGAGACAGAGAGAGAGAGAGACAGAGAGAGAGAGAAAGAGAGACGGAGAGAGAGAGAGACATAGCGCAAAGGAAGAGAGAGCAGAAAAGGGAGCAATGGAGAGAGCGAGAGAGGAAGACGGAGGGAGAGAGAGAGAGAGGGGAAAGAGCGAGACAGCGATAGGGAGAAGGAGTGTGTACGAGAGAGAGATAGACAGATAGGGAGGTGTAGATTAACAGATAAAGGAAGGTCAGCCAGATACACAGCTTCAATGTTCTCCTGCTTGTCAAATGGCTGGCAGGATTAGACTGTAGCTCTCTCCTGCATGGAGGGGGGGTCAGGGGTCAACCATTTACCCAGTCCATTGGCCTCTCAATCAGCCCTGCAGGTAGGGAGCATCTGCATAACCACAGAATCTGCATGCTCCTCAGGCCTCGTCGGCGCAGCCCTGAACCCCCAGCCCAGCCCACCTGCAGCCTGACACTGTGGATTACTGCAAGCACACTCTCACAGGGGATCCAGGCATAGAACTCGACTGGGCTTTATAGGGGAGCATATTGTAAAAACAGACGGTCTGGAATCACCGACCATCTTCGGGTTCTAGCCGTATGAATCTTATTACGGAAAACGTTTTCTGTCTTTTCATCGGTTTCCTGAAATTACGAGATGAATAGGATGAGAGGATCTGCAGGTAAAAGGAAGAAAAAAATGGGAAAATGCATGAAAACATGAAACTCTGCAAATTTGACTTATAACAAGCAAAATTACACCCTGCTGTCATTTAAATTATGGTTGCCCTCTATAAAGGTGTCTTTTAGGTACATTAATTGAATTCGGCACTATTTTCCAATAATAATCTGTAAAGTTCAGCCGTCCATCCTTCACAGCCTCCCGCAGTGTGGCAGAAGAGGACATCTCTATTTCAGTGGCTTAATTTATTTTCATGATTCACTGATAATGACTGCCTTGCCGGCTGTACATCAGAATTAACCTTCATTTCACTGAGGTATATTACGATGACAGTCTCCGACACATTTCACCTACACAAAGGGCATTCTCTCCCTCTCTCGCCACACACTCCGTAATCATCATGGGCACACCAAGATTGTTTGATAGCCGATTAATTTTCACAGGGAATCAAGTGGCCAACTCTTTTCTCCCCTCCAACCATCCATCCCTTAACACACACACACACACACACACCCAACACAAACAATAACGGCTGGCCTACTTGCACACCAATGACGTTTGCTAGCAATTATGTGTTTTATTTAATCTTTCCTTTAACTCCCCTTCCCCCCTTTCTCATTCTAAATTGTAATTTTCACAAACTTCCCCCCCTTATTCACCCCCTCCTTTATTTCTGATATTTCTGGCCTGGTTAATTTATTTTCTTCTATGCCAACATAACAAAAGTCTTGTAGATTAATCAGAGACATCAAGCGGGCGAGAAAGACAGAAAGAAAGATGGGGTGGGGGGGGGGGGAGTGAAAGGAGAGAGAGAGAGAGGCTTCTAATTTCTATGCAAGCCATTAAGAGTCAGACATAAATTCCGCCATTTGCTATGGTTTCAGTCAAAAGATTTCATCAGGGACCCGACATCCCGTCAGAAAGCAGCGGTGTATCACTTCTGGCCTGCTCTACCCTCATCAGCTCTTTGTTCTTACGCTCTTTGTAGGACCCAGCAAAAGAGCCCTGCGCAAATGACAATAATAGATTTGGCTAAGCAGCGCGACAGCACCCATGATAGCCTATTTAGAGGGAAACCGAAGCAACATTCAATTTATGGTATTAACCCAGGCACATGCAAAGGTTGGCAAAAAAAAGTGATTAAGAAATTACGGAATTGGTCCTCAGTGCTTGAAGTATTTTCATTTTTTTTTTGCCTCTCATTCGTCTGTCATTGACATGGTGTGTATAATGAGGGGGGTTTGATAATTAGAATATTACAGAGAGCAATGAGGGAAGAGAAGACTGCTGGAGATGAGGGCAAGAGCCATGCTCTCCCTCTGGAGGTCTCTCTCTCTCATCTCTCTCTCTCTCTCACACACACTCTCTCTCTCTCTCTATGTCATCTCTCTCCCTATCTCTCCCTCTCTCTCACACACATTCTCTCTCTCTCTCTCTCTCTCTCTCTCTCTCTCTCTCTCCTCTCTCTCTCTCTCTCTCTCTCTCCTCTCTCACGCTGCCTCTCTCTCTCTTACTTACACTCACTCTCTTTTCCTCTCTGCCCTCTCGTTCTTCATTTCTTTCTCTCTTCTCGTTTCCTCCAAGCCCATTGTGAGAACAGACAGAGCTAGACATGGTCCAGGAGTATGTGACTGTGTGTGTGTGTCTGTCTGTGTGTGTGTATGTGTGTGTACGTATGTGTCTGTGTGCATGTGTGTGTGCACGCGTCACCGATCCCAAGCCACTCTGCCTGCAAATAAATATAATCAATCCTCCATTTACATACAAATAGGCTTCTCCCTCTCATCTTGGTAATCTGTGTGCCTCTACACACAGGAAAATCACATTCCCCCCCCTCCGCTATTTCATATTTATCGTCAAGATGGCTTATTGATAGTTTTTTTTCTTCTTCCCTTCCTTTATTTTTTTTTCTTGGCAAATTTCCCACTTGATTTTATTAGCGGATATTGAAGGCATGTGTGTCTGACGAGGCTCATCGGCGTCATGACGACAGCCCAGAGACCAGGAGGGCTGTTTGACATTGTCACTTCTCCCTCATCACCGCTTACCACTGCTTACCGCTCACAGATGGGTGTGTGTGTTTGTGAGACGCGTGCGTGTGTGTGTGTGTGAGGTGTAGAAGAGGGAGTACATTATCGGGCGGACGCGTGTGGTGGACGGGACGTGGCGGGCGTGTGTGATGTCAGTAATGCAGCTCATTCACCGTGTCGTGTTGATGGGCTGGCCTGGCTCCCGGGAGCCCGCATGTCACACCCACTTTAGAGCAACACCCTCCATCACACTGATCAGAAGACACTCATCCCTCTGACACACCACTCAGAGAGAGAGAGACAGAGGGAGAGGGAGGGAGGGAGAGAGAGAGAGAGAGAGAGGGAGGGAGGGAGGGAGGGAGGGAGGGAGGGAGGGAGGGAGGAGGGAGAGAGAGAGAGAGAGAGAGAGAGAGAGAGAGAGAGAGGGAGGGAGGAGGGAGGTAGAGGGATAGAGAGAGAGGGAGAGGGAGAGGGAGAGGGAGAGGGAGAGGGAGAGAGAGAGAGAGAAATATATAGAGAGAGAGAGAGAGAGAGAGGGATGACCTTCTTTCTGAATGCTCATGCAGAGTGGAGGAGATGGGGTTTCAACAACGTGTCTTTTAACCTGCATCAAACAGCTGTTCCATCATCATGCACTGTAGCACATGTGGCCGTCAACATTCACATCAGAAACACTGAACAGTGAAACAATTACTTTAGTATGATGTGCAGGACATAGGATGATTTATACAGTATAATGTGTAGGGTATGTTACTGTAATATATTTGTAGTGTAGGGTATGCATTGTTTACTTACAGTACAATTGACTGATATTTTACATGTTGTAAAATCTATTTCTTTTATTAAGATTCAATATTTCTTATAGACTTAAAACACTTTTTAAAAAACATTTCTAAGATACTTTTAAGGAGATACGTTCCTTAACGCATTGGCCACAAAAATATGATTCTAATGAAAACCTGTGGCCTGAATGCCAAGAGGCAATAGGAGAGAATGTAATGTATCCTGCAATACTGTTTGTCTTGACTGTTTTTTGAGATTGCAGTGTTTTTATAGCTTAGTGATTTTTTATTTTGTATCCTCAGTATTTACAGTGCAGATTTAATGTCATTCTTAAAGGGCAAAATGAAAAAAAGGTCAGTCTACATAAATATCCATATATATAAACGAGCCTTCTGTTTCTGTGTATTTATGGATATTTATGCCCTTGAATGACATTCTTTGTACCATGAAATATCTCAAAAATCTTGACTTTGTGTCAAGCAGTTTTCTTCCTGAGAGTTTTCTGTTTTTGTTTGAGGCAGTGTGTGCACTGATCTGAAAAAGTGCATTTAGTTTGCAAAGAATGTGCTCGAGCGACTGAGAAAAACTGTAAACTATAAACAGCTTGAAAAGGTTTAGCATTGCTGGCGTGCAGAAGGTAGACCTGTTTTCAGAGGAGAGCATGCAGATGTTTTGAGACAGAGCCGTGTCCTCTCACCCCTCGCTGGCCTGTTAATTGCAGGTTTAATAGCTGTTATTAAGTCATTAGGAGGCGGAGAGAGACTCAGAGCTCTGCTGCCCTCAGACACAGGCCCATCCTGATGCACCAATCATTTAAAACACTGACCCCGTGGTAAGAGACCACTCCCCAGAACAGACCTCCCATGACCATCTGCCTAGAGGGGTTGGCGACCAGACAGAGAGACAGACAGAGAGACAGAGAGACAGACAGACAGGCAGACAAAGAGACCGACAGACAGACAGACAGGACAGGCAGGCAGACAGGACAGAGAGACAGGCAGACAGAGAGACAGACAGAGAGACAGACAGGCAGACAGAGAGACAGGCAGTCAGACAGAGAGACAGGCAGTCAGACAGAGAGACAGACAGAGAGACAGAGAGACAGACAGACAGAGAGACAGACAGAGAGACAGACAGACAGAGAGACAGGCAGACAGAGAGACAGAGAGACAGATATTGGAGAACACCGTGGGGATCAGTTTGTCTCTGCTCTGACCATCTTGCCTCCAGCAATCCTTCGATCTGCAAAAACGTCCAAATTAACTAAAACTGTCACTCAGGAATTACGACAGGCTGAATCCTGCAAAATATGTTATTTGAAGTTTTCATTTCAGTCAAATGTATGTGCATATGTTTTATATATATACTATATTACTGCATAAAAAAAAGATATATATATATATATATAAACTTTATATCTAATTAAAATGATAACTGCATTCTCATTTTCAAACTCTCCATATCTTGAGGGCCAATTGGGATGAGTGGGATTTTCCTCTCCCACCCCCCTCCCCCCCCTCCTCTCTCTCTCTCTCTCTCTCTCTCTCTCTCTCTCTCTCTCTCTCTCTCTCTCTCTCTCTCTCTCTCTCCCCTTCCCTCTCTCCATCTCTCCACTGTGGCTCAGTGAACTGCTCCTACAGCAATATCATATCATTACCATCCTCCCAGCTGAGCTTGAGCCAGCCATTATCATGCCGCATTATTAATCTTCTTGTCTTATCAACTTGCAAATCATAAACCATCGAGCCTTATGGCATGGTTTTGGGTCCCGCCGTTATTCATTTTGTAGGTCTACCTAGCCTCGCGGTCTTTCTGCTCACCTGACGATTGTCACTCTCTCACTCCTGCCCTGGCCCCTGTGGCCCCACTGTATCACGAGAAGGGAGGGAGGAAGGGAACCAATCCTTTCTCTTTTCCTCCATCTACTTTATTTCTCTCTCTCTACCTTTTTCTTTCTCTCTCTCTCTCTCTCTCTCTCTCTCTCTGTCTCTCTCTCTCTGTATATATATATTTGCCTGTCCCTCATTTTCTTTCACTATCTCTTTCCCATCTCTTTTGTCTCTCTCTCTCTCTCTCTCTCTCTCTCAGTTTTTTTACCCCCCCCCCTCTTTCTTTCATAGAGCGTGGCTTTTGAGAGGAGGAGACAGTGCAGGGGATAAATGTCATTAATGGAGGAGAATTATCATCCCAACGTCGAGAGGTGACCTCCTTTTCCTGACACGTATGTCCAAGCCAGTCCTGTCATATTCATATCCCCCCCCCCCGCAAGATTGGTATTCTGGACGAGCGAGAGATAGAGACGAGGAGAAGGAGGAGAGCAGGAGAACAGAGGAAGGAAAGTTTCTTTAAAGAGACACCGTTGACCCCAGAGCCTGTTCTCACTTTTCTGAAGGACTTAAATATTCATGTGGTTGAAAAAGCCGGGTGGCTAATGCTATGCTATTTGAGGAAAAATACGTGTTAAATAAGTAGCCTAGGTGTCTTGTGTTTGTGTGTGTATGTGTGTTAATTTGTGGGATAGATTTGTGTCTGTGTGTGAGTATGCATGTGTGGGTACTAATGTGTGTGTGTGTGTTTGAATTAGCATTTCCTTTGAAAACTTTGCATGATGAATTACCTTTTTTCCCCCTTAGCTCATTAAACACCATACAACAGGTAGTGGGGCATTAAATATTGAATAGAAAGACAAAATGTTTCAAGTGTACTCCTTGAAGACTGAGTGATTACTGAGATCATTCATTTAACATCTGCTAAAAACAGCCTCTTCTCAACTTCATTAATATCATTTTGCCTAATTTTCAAATATGCTCTCATATGTTGATTAAATCATTGGGAATTATTTAGAGTAAAACTTACAGGATGTGAACTCAGAATCGACCAATTAATAATGTTGGAAAAAAAGACCACTCTGTCAACATACATGACGGAAGATATTCTCACACTTCACTAAGATTTAAAAGATTTAAAGTGTATAGTCGGCAGTTGAAAACTTCAAATAGAACTTCCCTGGACATCTAGAGTATAAGAGGCAATCGTTATAAATACATGGAGAGGTCCTTAGTATTAACGGCGGGTCTGGATGTATTTTAGACCGACAGAACGACGTGGCAGACATTATAATTCGTGAGCTTATCAAATCCATTCTGCAGGCTTTCCTCCATCTTTCTCCTATCAGAACCAGAGACCAAATCAGCTTGGTTACACCTGCAGAACACTTCTAAATAATGAAAACAGGGTTTTTTAAAAGAAGACACCGCTTTAGGACAGAATGATGATTATAGGAGTGCTTTTTATCTGTGTCTTCGAATCTTGTCGGAGCTAAGACGCAGGAGGGCCCTGGGGTGAGAAATACGAAGGGAAGCATCCAGAACACTTCTGACCCAAAATTAATTTAGAGATGAAAAATGCTGACGCTTCAACTAGACAGGCAGGCAGTAAGGCAGTTAGGGAGGCAGACAGACAGACAGACAGAGAGGCAGGGAGGCAGACAGGCAGGCATAAAATAACGCCCTAAATTGTATTTCCATCTAGGGCGTGAGCATGGTTAGGATTTCAACTCTATCTTCTCGTGTCCTGGAGTCGTGTCCTAGTGTCGTGTCCTTGTGTCGTGTCCTAGTGTCCTGGTGTCGTGTTCTAGTGTGCTGGTGTTGTGTCCTAGTGTCGTGTCCCTAGTGTCCTTGTGTCGTGTCCTAGTGTCCTGGTGTCGTGTCCTAGTGTCCTGGTGTCGTGTCCTAGTGTCCTTGTGTCGTGTCCTAGTGTCCTGGTGTCGTGTCCTAGAAAGTCCCCTCAAAGCTCAAGGCGTGGGGTCCTGAGATTTCAGATTCAGTTATAACCGCACAGGAATGTACATGTGTGCATTGCTTAAACACACGGATGGATAGGTAAAGAAAAGGAAAATTACGATTGTGAGAGAGAGAGAGATGAAGGAGATAAAAGAAAAAACAGGCAATAGATAGATAGATAACAAGAGGGACAGAGAGAAAGCGAGAGGAGGACCTGTACATGTTTAACAGCATGTGTCCCATTCTGTCATGCTCCTGCTATGCAGAAGCAGGCCATGAGTGAAAAGGCAGAGTTTTTATGCCTGCCTATAAATTACAACGGGCTGGGTTGATGAGGAGAGAAGGGGAGAGGAGGGAAAGAGTGAACAGAAGAAGAGTGGAGAGGAGGCCCAGGTCTCTCACACACACACACTGATCTTGATGACGGTTATCCTGTTAGGCTCTATAGATAGACCACTGGGCTTAACACACACACACACACACACACACACACACACACACACACACACACACACACACACACACACACAGCCAGCGGGCTTCGGGGGGCCCGCGCGCGTCTCCTCCGGTGAGGATTTGCATTCCGCTCCTGGCAGGTCGACCGACAAATTGCCCCGGTAGCCACGGGAGACAGTGGGGAAAGGGGTAGGAAGGGGAGGGGGGTGGGGGGGTGGGTGGGTTGGGTGTGGGCGAGGGGAGGGGAGGCGCTCAGAACCTGCGCCTCTCTGTGGAACCGATCCTGCCAGGCTCCCATTTATACCAAGGGGGAAGGCCGAGGGGAGCGAATACTTTCACTGTCTTCATTCAGGTTGTGCAGTCCAAGGCTACGCCAGGCTCTACCAGCCAGGGCTGCTGCCACACTGGACCTTCCTTGGGACCTGGGAGGACTGTGTGTGTGTGTGTGTGTGTGTGTGTGTGTGTGTGTGTGTGGAGGGGGGGGGGGGGGGGTGGGGGGAGGGGGGGTGGGGGGTCTAGGAGACCAGTCCAACACCTCCTCGCCCACCCGCAGGATGCTCCAGGCCAGGAGCCTGAGGCTATCGCTTACAAATCAGCCCTCCTTTCCCCAATCAAAGATGGGGATGCCCTGGCCCCCAGCCTGCTGCTTCTTACCTCCATGAATAATGCAGCAGAACGAGGTCGTGGTGCCAAACGGATGCTGCCCAGTGTGGTGTCTGGAGGCCTGGCAGCCCCCGTCTCCCCTGCCTCGTCCACACACCTACATCTCAATCTCTAATCGACTGATAAAGAGAACCAGAGAGTCGACGGAAAGTGTAGAAGAAGGTGTGGGGGTGGAGGGGGTGTGGGGGTGGGGTGGAGGGGGTGGGTGGGTGGGTGGGTGGAGGGGGTGTGGGGGGTGGAGGGGGTGGAGGGGGTGGGTGGAGGGGGTGTGGGGGTGGTGGGACTGGACCAGCAAAACGGAGGGGCAGATAGTTTATCCTGCCGATCAAAGTGATTTTAAAACGTGTGGATTTTTACATTTAGGTTTATTAAAGATTAAGTCCTAGCTTCGGCCCCATGTCCAGTGCTGGCTCTTGACTAATTAGGGCTGCTGTGGAGATAGGTGGTGAAAGCAGCTGTAATTGAGCTAACCCTGAATGAAGCTCTGCTCATGCTGTATTTAGTAGACACTTCCTTCAAAGGGGTGGGAGTGAAAGAAGCAGGCTGTGTCATGCCCACTAAACAGCTCTGCTGGATGAACTTCAGAAAGGTAAAAAAAGTTGAAATCCTCAAAACCACCCGTCAGCTGGTCTTGCACATACACGTGCCAGGGCAGTGACGGTTCAAGCATGTGTGTGTTTAGACAAGTATGCATACGTGTGTGTATGCTTTGTTGCGTGTGTGTGTGCGTCTGTGTGTGTGTGTGTGTGCATCTGTGTGTGTGTGGTTTGCCATGTGTTGGGAGGGTAATTAGCGGGAGTAATGGGCATACATCCCGCTGGTCAGACACGGTGCCCTGAGAGCGTGCTCTCTCAGGTGTAGCAAGGCAAACGTCCTTTTGATGGCATCTCCTGTGAGTCTGCAACACGGGGGCTAAAATCATTACCTGGCCTAGCTTGCACCTCTGCTTTACCGGTACCAGTCTGCCAGTCTGCCCATCTCAGAGAGAGAGAGGATGAGAGGGCAGTAGCGGAGCAGCTAAGGGCTAGCTGCATGAACGAGGGATAAAGAGTGGGAAAGAGGCGGGAAGAGGGAGATAGGTGTCAGTGTGAGAGGGAAGGAGAGATCATAGAAGAAGGATGTGTGACAGGGAGGATGGGGGAGAGAGAGAGAGAGGATCTGTGTTGTTCTGTCTCTTCTCCTGGGTGGACTGTTTTCTGTCTGTTTGTCCTTTACTGTGCAGCCTGCCCTCTCCCCTCTCCCTTAATGAGTGTAGACGCACGACTACCTTTGCACCTGCCCGTGGGTGGCGAGGGGTTAATCTCTCTCTCTCCCCCTTTCCTCTCTCTCCCTTTCGCTCTCTCACTTGGCTGCCTGATTGCCCCTGGGCAGTGTGGCAAAGAGCTGACAGCAGCAGTGTTGGATAGGTGGGCAGGGGGGTGGATGAGGAGGGAGGGGTAGAGGAAGGTGAAGGCAGGAGGAGGACGAGGCAGGAGGAGACGGAGTGAGGAGGAAGAGCGTGATGGAGAGCAGGAAGTGAAGGAGTGAAAAGGAGGAGGGGGTGTGAAAGGATGAGGAGCAGGGGGGAGCGGGAAGGAGGAGGGGTGAGGAGGAGGAGCAGGAGGAGCAGGAGGAGCAGGAGGAGTGTGGGAGCTCTGAGACCCCCTGGGGTTCTCTCTGCGGCACGCCTACAGTGAGTTGGTTCAAGACACTGCAGGAACCCTGACAAGCTGCCCCTTCATGATGTACAAAATGAAGATTGATAATCCCCCTCCATCCTTAGCACACACACACGCACACACACACACACACACACACACACACGCAAACACACACACACACACACACACACTCGCACGCGCACACACACACAGAGATTCATGTAGATATCACTGTCATTTGTAAGCGGCAATGTTTGTTGTCAGGCACCAGGTAGCTGCTACTTCATGCTCTGTCTGTTTAGATTAAACAGTCAGTCAACCGGTCAGTGAATGAACCAGTGAGTCAGTGAGTCATTCAGCCAACCAATCAGCCAGCCAACCAACCAACTAGTCAGTCAGTTACTCCACAGACAGAACCAGGAAAACTCACATGTTTTATTTATCAGAAGTAAGAACTCCCGGCGAGGAGCGAGAGAGGCTGGTACTGTGCTGTGAGAGAGAGAGAGAGAGAGAGAGAGAGAGAGAGAGAGAGAGAGAGAAGGAGCGAGAGAGAGAGAGAGAGGTTGGTACTGTGCTGTGAGAGAGAGAGAGAGAGAGAGAGAGAGAGAGAGAGAGAGAGAGAGAGAGAGAAGGAGCGAGAGAGAGAGAGAGAGAGGTTGGTACTGTGCTTTGAGAGAGGAGAAGGAGAGAGAGAGAGGTTGGTACTGTGCTGTGAGAGAGAGAGAGAAGGAGCGAGAGAGAGAGAGAAGGAGCGGAGAGAGGAAAAAGTAGACGAAAGGAAGAGAAAAAAGAGAAACTAGATACATTGAAGTTGAATGGGAGCCAAGAAGGGAGGACCAGGTGCTGTGGATGTCTGAGAGAGCTTCATCGGCTCGTCTCCGGGCCTACAGGGATGTTTACAAGGAGAGAGTCAGAACAACCAGGGTCAAACACATGACAGCTCATGTGAAGAGAGATCTTAGCAGTGTCTGATCTACGGTTTATCCTGGAGCACACAGGTAGAGAGGAGGAGGATCTTGAGAAGCACCACACCAGTGTACAACATCAACCAACAATGGAAGCCTCCCATGATCACAGTTTGCATGGCGGAAGAGAGAAATCTAAAACCTCTGGAGCCCGGTGTGGATCTCCCCTGTTTTCATGTCCCCTGTCTTAGGAGACTACAGCGGGGACTGGATGAGGAATTCTTAAGTGTTCCATGTCCATGTCTTAATGTTGCCCTCCAGCCCTGGAGCTCCCTGCCTCCTCACCACAGATTGATGTCCCTCTGTGTGGTGAGTTACCAGAGTCTGCAGGGACTGGCCCCTCCTCCCCCCCCCCTCCCTCCTCCGCCCCCCCTTCCTCGCCTCCTCTCGGACAGACGCTCACACACCCCTTACATCAGCACACCAGCCACCCCTCCTCACACACACACACCACACACACACACACACACAGGAACGGTAGTTTATCGACTTGTGAAATCGCATTCAGAACATCATTTTTCGTTTATTACGTTTTTTTTTTTCTTCTTCTTCTTCTTCTTCCAGAGGACACTAACTTGGCCTTGTAAGTTGCTTACTCAACAGACCTTGTAACAGGGATGCTGTTACCCAGGCTGCCTCTCTAAAGGTCAGCTCTGACGCCAGCGCTCCCGGCTCCATCACGGCCTGGATGATTACCCCATTACCATACGCTCATCCACAAATTGGCATGATGGGGATGGGGGTGTGTGGTGGGTGGGTGGGCGTGGGGGTGAGGCAGGGGAAGGGGGGGTGTAACTGCAGGGTAGGGGTAAGGGTGATGGAACCAGCAGAGGGAAGCATGTCCAAGTGTGTGTGTGTGTGTGTTTGTACCCCCCCCCCTCCAGCTGTTTCTCCGCCCCGTCATGGGCTGCCCCGGTAAATTGGCGGCGGCCCAAAGAGACCGGGGCTGGCCAGGGGCCGTGCCTCCGGTGGAGCGGGGGCTTCAGAAGCTGCCGGAGATGCTGCTGCATCCGAATGCAGACACCACAACAACCCTAGAGCCTGTCAGGGAGGAGGGGTGGAGGGGAGAGGAGGAGGGAGGAGAGGAGGGTGGGAGAGGAGGAGGAGAAGAGAGGGAGGGTGGGAGAGGAGGAGGAGAGGAGAGGGAGGAGAGGAGATGGAGGGGGGGAGAGGAGAGGAGGGAAGGGGAGGAGAAGAGAGGGAGGGGAGGAGATGGAGGGGGGGAGAGGAGAGGAGGGAAGGGAAGGGGAGGAGAGGAGAAGAGAGGGAGGAGAGGAGGGGAACAGAGGGAGTGGAGGAGATGGAGGGGAGGAGAGGAGAGGGAGGGGAGGAGATGGAGGGGAGGGGAGGAGAGGGAGAGAGAGAGGTAGGGAAAGCGGGGGGGAGAGAGAAATAGAGAGAGAGAGGGAGAAAAATAACTTGAGAGAGGGAAAGAGAGTCAGCGAAAAGATCAAGAAAAGGGGAAAAAAGAGATGGAGAGAAAACAGACAGGAGAGAAGTCAAAGAGGGCTGAATGATACTTTCTCCATCAGATGGTGTGAAATGCCAGATCTGATGTAAATCACGTTGCTGTAAGCGTCCGTCAGCAGGCCCGGCGAGCGTCCGGGCAGACTGAGCAGCAGCTGCATCTCCACCCCGAGGACGACAGGAGATTGATGTTTATTCAGAGGTGCCTCGCTCCGATGGCCAGCTAACATATAACACCAACCGGACCATCAAAAGAGACACTTTGAACATTAGGTCTCTGCTACATAGTGAACATGGAGTGATTCAATGAGCTGGATGGGATTATGGGAGCGGAATATGGTACTTAAAGTTTGCCCTCCATTTATCTCAAGCTCATCGTACGACGTTGCTTGGGAAAGTTTCCGGAGGACCAGGTTCAAGGAGCTAATGGTTCAAGATGTCTTCACATTCCCGGTAAGTATTAACATTGTGCACATTCGATTTTCCACACAGACGTTCGGAACAAGCCATAAAAAGCAATCGTTCATTCAGACTGGATGGGAGAACGTGTGAAGGGGCCTGAAAGAGCTTGGCGAGCTAGCCCAGTTAGCAACGGCGGTTAGCAAAACGCTAACTAATGTGCTGGCCGTTCAGATGCAGAGTGTCTGCAGTGTGTCAACTCTGCAGCCAGGTGCTCCAGAGTTTAACCCCACGCTCCCCCCCCCCCTACCCCACACACTGAGGCTAGTGAAGCAGTCTGCTCCCCCTCCTTGGAAACGGTGCCCAGAGCCTGAGACACAAAATAAATGCTAGACTCAATTACCACTATTACCCCTGCTATTAAACCGTGAGTGGAGTCCAGAGCTCTGAGATGCCTGAGTCAATGGCTGCAGTGTGTTCAAACTAAGGAGGAAACTGCAAAGAAAGCAACAGGAAGAGAGAGAGAGAGAGAAAATGTCCTTTGACGCTCTTCTTATACAGTGTAAATCAGCAGAGGCATGATGCACGGTGCCTGGTCCCTGACCTGGGTGTGACCCAGAGGAGTGTGTTGACTTAACCGGACATGCTGACTACGTAGCACCAGAACTGTTTCCTCAGGTGAGCACTTAAACTGTCCCTACAGGAGCCTGTGTCCTGGATGGATGACCCACCCTGTCGCCAGGACAACATCCTTTACCCCAAACAGATGCAGCTCCAAAGGGCAAACTCTGAAATACCTGCAAGTTGGAATCATTTTCTCGGAAAAACAACCTGGCGTGCCGACGCATTTGCGAGCAGGGGTTAATTGAGTAACGGAAAACCTGACACAATTACCTCCCAGCCCTCTATGGTATGCCCTCAGGGCAACAATCTGAAATGTCACACTGGTGGAGGCATGGTGAGATGGAGGGATGAAGGGATAGAGGGAGGGAGAGATGGAAGGATTTAAGGATGGAGGGATGGGATGATGGGGGTTCACCTCCGAATGCAGAACTGAAAGACAGGCTAATGTAGACAGGCTTGTCTAACAACATGACAGCATCATAATCATTCAATACTCCAACATAAATCTCGTGTAACATCTTGCGAGAAAACATTACTAATTCTTCGTCGTTGGGGATTGTAAGAGAAAGAATAGGAATTAAAAAAGAGAAAGAGAGAGAGGATGATTGAGGCCTTGTTACAGTAAGTGATTGTGATAGACAGCTGCTATGACGTAGAGTCATTAGGGTGACTGGAGGAAGCAGGAACAGCAATGCTGCTAGTAATTAGCCTGTAGCACTGCAGTTTAGCCCCGGTTCCGAAATTACCAACCTCCATGACGTGTGTTGCTGTGTATCTGGTATTGTGGAAAGATTTTTAACAGTAACACACACACACACACACATACACACCAGTAACTGACACACTAACTGACCCTTCCCTTGTTACCACATTCAGACCCCTTTCCACAGCCTGTTCAAGACAGGAATGTTGCGCCTTTACGCCGCCTCGCAGTTCTGTATAAAAGGAACAAACATGGAACTGGGATTGTTGTTGTACCGGTATCACCGCTACACACACTAGACGAGACTGACAAACTGACAGAACGTTGTCGTGACATCTAAAATCACACACGTGCTGAAATCATGCATTTAGGTGCAATGTTGGGGGAGCCAGTTCGATTCCCGGTCATGCCAACTGACGTTGTGTCCTTGGGCAAGGCACTTCACCCTACTTGCCTCGGGGGAATGACCCTGTACTTACTGTAAGTCGCTCTGGATAAGAGCGTCTGCTAAATGACTAAATGTAAATATAAATATTGCTGGATCTCTGAGTAAAAGACCTTCATTCTCCTTCCCCTTCCCTTCCCTCCACCCCCCTATTCAGTTCCCGTCCTACCCCCGTGTGAATGCTGGATGGGTGTCGTATCTACTGCCAGTCTGTAATTACAGCACTATCTTAATCTAGTCAAATCAGTCAGATCCACTGCTATATTTCCCTCAGGTCTGTCTCTATCTCTCTCTCTTTTTCTGGCCTCCGCCCTCTCTTCCTCTCTCTGCTTCTCTCTATCCCTCATCCTCTTCCTCTCTCTTCTTTCTCTCTTTCCCTCTGTTTTTCTCCCCGTCTCTCTCCCTCTTTTCTCTATCTATCTCTCTCTTTCTCTCCCGTTCTCTCTCTTTCTTGTTCACTCCTTCTCTCTCTCCTACCCCAGGAACAGCAGCTGACCAACCTTCCTCTCTCTTTAATCAGAGAGTGACTCAAGCTGTTCCAGTCAGGAGGGGAGACCGAGCCCCGCTGAGTCTTTTAAGAACTGGTCAAACTAAGTATGAAGTATAAAGTCTGTACACACACACACACACCCCCATACACACATGCAGTGGGCACACCAAAACAGCGGTGTATCTGTTGATACTGTGTATGAAATGTTAATTCAAACGAAGCACAGTACGGTTGGCATCAGATGTCTGGCATCAGCTTTCTCTCTCATAGGACAGCTATTCTTTATAGAACTTAACTTTTACAGCAAACTATCATTAGTGCTGCTATATACTCGCAAAATTGAGATGGGAGAGTTCATAGTTTTCGACAGTTTGCACAACAAACAGTTACCAGAAACAGGGGTCTGAGTCTCCCAGCCTCTGAGCCCTGGTGCAGGAGAGCGGCTGCTTTCATCAGGGCCTGGTTCAGACACGCGCGCTAATATCGGCTGCAATAAACATGTCTGCTCTTCGTCACATTCACATTACATGTTAATGTGCTTCAGGAACACGCTGAGGAGAAGGCTCATTTACACATCAGAAGAAGCCCATCCAGCCCTCTCTTTGCAGGCCCTTGCTCACCACGCAGCGCTCGCCGCCCCGCCCTGCAGAGCCAAACACTAACAAACCAGAGCTGCAGGAGTCCACCGCTCACATTAGACTGCATAAACAGGTTCTAAAGAGATAAGCAATAGGCGTTTACACAAACATCATACATTTTTCAATAGTCTTAATACTTTGCCTCTGATGTGCCGTAAAAGGCCTCGTCGAAAGATAAATGCTTGTTTGGGAATCGCTCAGCGGCTAATTGATTGGGACTGTTTATTAAGTGTACTCTAGTGGGATTCTTGGCTTTATATTGCATTTTTATCTTTCATGAGGAAAAATATCCCAGTAAAGGTTTCCATCACCCGTATGAATATCTGTTTGATCAGGCTCTGGAGAGCTCTGGGCCACAGAGAAAATGCGGCAACTCTCTATTTTGACATCTCATCAAATTGCTTTTATTCAAGTTCTTGATTTAGAGTGATATCTTGATAAACACACACTGTAAGAGTGTAACACAAATGTGTTCTCTGTGTTGTTTTTGTGAAATACACGTGATTTGTGTTTTGTTTTTTTACGTCAGGAACAGTTTCAACATCATGTGCCTTGCACCAGTGAAACCGACATTTCTCCCCACTATACACGAGAACCCAGATACACATTAGCTACCATAGCTTGAGAACTGAAGTCTGTCAACGATCAGACACAGGAAAAGCAGGCTGAGCGGTGAAGGCACAACAAACCCAAATTAGACGCTGTGTAAATGAGTGGTCTTTCTCCACCTATAAGTCCACGCATCTAACGAGGTGCCCAGATTCAAAGGACATTATGCATGAGTGTGATGGAGGGTGGAGGATGAGCGGTGGGTGGAGGATGAGGTGTGAGATGCCGTCTGGGTTGGAGGGGTGCAACCCAGGGACTATCTCATTGATTTGGGCCGAGAGCGCGATGAGCACAGCTTCCTGGAGGGCCTTTTGAAGTCAGCATTGTAGAGAGGCTTCTGTTACAAATCACCTCCTTAGTGCTCCAAAAGAGCCCTGCGATCAAACCGACGCCACAAACCCATGCACTCACGCACGCACACACACACGCACACACACACACACGCACGCACACACACACACACACACACACACAAGTGTACACTTCGTATGTGGCCGTGCTAAGGAGTGGGAAGAGGAGGTAATGAGAAAAAAAAGAAAGAAGGGAGATAAAGAGATGAGAGAGAATTGTGAAGTACTGAGGTAAATTGTGTGTTTTTCAAATCTTAACACAGAGTGAAAGAAGAAATACCAAATCGTTGAATCTGGTGACACTCTATCTACAATTTGAGATGGTAAATTTGTATGTGTGTGTGTGTGAATGTTGCACAGCACGTGGTAAGAAAGAACAAAAGAGACCCCCCTCTCCCCCCCCTCTCTCTCTCTCTCTCCCCCCCCCCTCTCTATCTCTCTCTCTCTCTCCCCCCCCCCTCTCTCTCTCTCTCTCCCCCCCCCCATCTCTCTCTCTCTCTCTCCCCCCCCCCCCTCTCTCTCTCCCTCTCTCTCTCTCTCTCTCTCTCTCTCAGGTGTGGTGTTCATTAATAGATTACAGCAGGTGTGTGGTCACAGAGCATTGGTGGAGAGAGGGTGCTGCTGTAGCAGAAATCACTGATTTGATCTAGGTATCCACACACACACACACACACACACACAGCATCTGCTTGGAGCAGGTCCTGAGGTGATGTGGGTCCTTGAATGCTGAGCTTGTGTGGGCCTGCTACCTCTCAGAGCACTGGGAGGCACACAGAACACACACACGTACACAGACGCACACACGTACACACACCTGCACACACACAGGCATACCATCTGAAAGATTTTTAGGAAGGTTTTTGAAGTTAAGAAAATTAAAAGGTATGTAATTTTTTGAAAACAGTAGGTTTCTACTGAGAACAAACTTCCTCCTCTCCTCTCCTCTCCTCTCCTCTCCTCTCCTCTCCTCTCCTCTCCTCTCCTCTCCTCTCCTCTCCTCTCCCTCTCCTCTCCTCTCCTCTCCTCTCCTCTCCTCACCTCTCCTCTCCTCTCCCCTCCCCTCCCCTCCCCTCCCCTCCCTCCCCCTCCCCTCCCCTCCCCTCCCCTCCTCTCCCCTCCCCTCCCCCTCCTCTCACCTCCCTCCCCTCCCCTCCCCTCCCCTCCCCTCCCCTCCCCTCCCCCCCCTCCCCTCCCTCTCCCCTCCCCTCCCCTCCCTCTCCCCTCCCCTCCCCTCCCCTCCCTCCTCTCCACAGTATGTGTAATGCAGCAAATCATGGTCCTTGTAATTTCCTCTCCCTCTCTCTCCTCATGTATATTCTTGTGTCCGTCGCCACAGGGGTCCCCAGCACCAAGCCAGCACTGACACACAGAGATAATAGACAAGCCCGTTTGCAAGGGATGCTATTTTTATGGACGGCACCAAATCCACCCTTCAGCACATTTCTTAGGATACATATACATCATTCTTTTTTCTTCTTTTGGCCCGATTCAATTAATATTCATTGGAGAGTGGTATAAAGTAAAGGAAATCAATTTATCATGCTCCAAATCAAGTTTCTGCTGTTCTTTCTTGTGATGGAGTAATAGGGGTATACACACGCTGGTTTGATCATTGTGATCCTAGTCCTGGACCTGTTCCCTCTGCAGGCTCTCGGGGAACACAGAGGATGCTGTCAGCTCGCTGAGAGACCGGGAAAACACTTGGTTATGCCCTCTGTGTGTGTGTGTGTGTGTGTGAGTGTGTGTGTGACTGTGTGTGTGTAGGAGGTTCACACTACGATGTGTCTCTGTGTTTACAGCTCTGAGGCCTTGTTGCCTGATGAATAAGTACAGCCTGTGTATCTCTCTGGACCCTCTGTTGATGGGTGTGTGAGTGTGTGTGTGTGTGTGTAACAGCATTTCTCTGAGGCCCCTTTTCTCTTCATCCTGTGGATTGCTAGCTTCTCCTGGTGGGGATCTCCGCAGACTGGGATGATCTGGCTGGGGTCTGGGGACTTAGACAGAGATAGAGGCAAAAACATTTCTTTATACCGCACATCAGTGGGAATATGTAGGGGCTGCTGGGGTGTGCTTGTGTGTGTGTTTGTGTGCATGGTGTGTGTGTTAGTGTGTGTTTGTGTGGGTGTTTGTGCGTGTTGTTTTATTGTGTGTGTTTATGTGTGTGTGTGTGTGTGTGTGTGTGTGAATGTGTGAACTAAAGGGGCTCTGAAACACTGGAAGAGAGAATGGGAAAGTGCTTCCCTCTCAGCCTGTGTTTCACAGCCTCTCTCTCCCTCAGCTTCTCTCTCCCTCAGCCTCTCTCCCAGCCTCTCTCTCCCAGCCTCTCTCTCCCTCAGCCTCTCTCTCCCAGCCTCTCTCTCCCTCAGCCTCTCTCCCAGCCTCTCTCTCCCTCAGCCTCTCTCTCCCAGCCTCTCTCTCCCTCGGCCTCTCTCTCCCAGCCTCTCTCTTCTCCAGCCTTTCTCTCTCCCGGCCTCTCTCTTACCCAGACGCTCCCTCCCTCAGCCTCTCTCCCCCAGGGAGACTGCATTAACCCTACCTCTAACCCTGTTAATTAAACTGCTACACCACCACAGCACACTAACTAAATGGCAGTTATTTACCCTGACTGGTGTAGAGGCTCTGTAAATATCTACTCAGTGTGTTCTACGATGGTAAAGACATCACACCCAGTCACATTGGGTTATTGCCTGTGTTGACAACCAGCCCATTAAGAACTGTTTTTCTGCTCCTCTTTCTCCAGTTAAACTATGTCTTCATTAGTGCGTTTAGACGACTCAGGGCTGCTGGCTCTCACACTCTCTCTGGCTGGGCTCTCCTCCTCCATGCTGCAGTGCATGCTGGGAAACAGGTTTTATTTACCAACCCATTATGTGATCAAGTGGCTTTGCTCAATTAGTACTGCGATCACAATAGCCTTAAATCTCAGATACAGACTGCTGAAAAGACCATGACTTGCTAATAGGGTGTAATGCCTTTTGTCTTCCATCCAAAAGAGGAGGGGAGGGAGTCGGAAATCCGTATCGTCAGTAAAAACAATGCATCAATTAAGCAATTAGCGAGGGGGAACAAACTGGGCAGCTATCCAAACCCTCCAACACTCATCCCCCTCTCCTCTCCTCCTCCTCCTCTCCTCCCTGTAAGGCAGAGTGCCAAGAGGGCCTGTAGTGTTCATTACCAACATCACACACACACACACAAACACACACACACAAACACACACAAAGGCTGGCCTTCTATTCTGGGAGTGCAGACATTTGTCTGCTACAGAGACCAGAGCAGACAAGAGGAAACAAGAGAGGGTTTTGTGCCACCAGATGTACTCTTGAGTGGGGCCACGCGGTTGGCCAGGGCTGGGGAGGAGAGGACGGGGGGGGTCGGGGTCTGAATAGGGGTGGGGCGGGGGTGTCACGGTAACAGGGTTGTCAGGGGCGGCGTGGCACCACCATCTGATTAATGAAGCCATCAAAGCAGCCCAGTGGCAGCGGGGTTTTAATTGTGGTAATTGGGGTTAACAAGGCTGCATTACGCGCCTGATCACAGGCATTGTTTCAGCCAAGCGGGCAAATTGGAGCAGGGTTAAATACGGATGGCAAGACGGGTGAGGAGGGGGGAGGACGGGGGGAGGGGGGTTGGCAGGAGGACAGAAACAGGAGAGGAGGGGGAGGAGAGTTGGCAGCAATGCCACTTGTTCGACCCAGCTGGAGACAGGGAGGGTGAGGACGTTGGTAAAAATAGGCCCGTGTGCATAGATCAACGTCGGAATCAATAACGTGACGAGCCGATCGCGCGAAGGAAAAAGTGAGTCTATCAACCTCAACGTGATGCGTTTTTTCGTCATCTATCTGGACGTGGTACCACAGATCTTCCGAGGACGCTCTGCTTGAGCAGGAAGCCGTCTGTCTGTCAGAGCGGAGGCAGCGGAGACACCCTTTCATCTCAGGCTTCCGCCCAGCGACCTCTCCTCTCAGACACCAAAACTCCGCGGGGGGGGGTGGGGGGGGGGCGGAGACAGGAAATCAAGGTCTGACTAGCGAACAGCTTCCACGTCTGGCTAGTGTCAGAAGCGTCTCTCCAGCGACAGACGTGAGGGGTTCTGGGAGACAGAACAGTGTGTTGACGTGACGTGGGACCCATGCCAGAAAAAACTGAGTCACAGTCCGGATGATCAAAATGTGTATCATTATTAATATGTAAATGCAAACCCCTTCACTTACAGTGACGACTCTGGACGCCTTTAATTCAAATATGATGATGAACTGGATCAAAACAACGCAGTCGATGCGTCTATTTTCCTCGAGTTGTGCATTTAATCACCTCCACGCTGAGCTGGGAGGTCAGGGTCTTGTTCTACAAGTTGAGGATGGCAGGAGACGCAGAGAGCGCACACATAAAGGATCCCGTGTGCAGAGATCCTCTTGGGGTCTTCATCCAGACAGCTGTGTCTGGATGTTCTCGTATTTATCTAGACCTCTCCAGTCCAGCTGTCAAAAGGACACGCTCGGCCTTATAGCTCTATGTCCGTCCATCTACCGCCACGGTGCTTCTACTTGACTGTCACAGCCTCGGCCTTCACCAAACCCATCTGTCACAGCTGTTTACACAAGCACGCTCAAACATCCGATCGGGTACATCCGCGAGAACAATAGCTCAGTGTCTGGCTTGACTGTCTTTCCGCGAACAATCTCTCAACATCACCTTGATTGTCCTCAGAACGGGAACACGGTACGGGAACATTTGTCTCCTGCCGCGCGTGTGTGTGTGTATCCAAGGTGTGTCTTAGGTCGTGTGTGTGTGTGTGTGTGTGTGTATCCAAGGTGTGTCTTAGGTCAGAGGTTTGAGCTAACTTGGCAAAGCTCAGTGAAGTGTATCTCTCCCCGCTGAAGGCTATCAGGGAGAGCGTGCGTGCGTGTGTGTGTGTGTGAGCTGTGTTTTGCTGTGCTGTGCTCTACCTTTCTGTCAGGCTGCCCAGAGGAGAGACAGAGGAACGCCAGGCCAATTAATCAAAGTCAGATGTGGCTGGATGCCTGGAGTCAGTGCTGCTCCCTGTCCTGTCCCGGCCCTCTCATCTTCTCCCTCACTGTCTGTCTCTGTCTAGGAGCCTCAGAGCAGGGGGAGAGCCTGGAGGGGCACACACACAACACACACACACACACGTATGCTATATGAACAATCCTACATGCACACACATTCACGCAGACATGTGTACGGTATGAAACAATTGTACAAACACACATCCGCACACACATGTAAACTGTATAGACAATTGTACACACGCACACACATGTAAACTGTATAGACAATTGTACACACGCACACATACACACACATTGACGCACACACACACGCAAAAACAATCCCTCCCTCTGCTCACTCTCACCACTCAAAGTGGAACCACCCCAGCAGGTGAGAGAGGAGTCGGTACTTTAAATGATTTAAAGCAGGAGTGTCTCTCTCCTTCGCCCTGGAAACACACAGATCATCTCCCCAGGTTCTCCTTAAATTTGTCAAAAAGGCAGTTTTGCTTAAAGGGGGGAGTTAAAAAAAAACAGCCAATGTAGTGCCTCCCTTCAGCCCATGCCTGACAGACACAGTGCTCTCCTCCACACTTTTCACTTTGACTTACTGAGCCGTACACCCTCCCTGCTCTCGCTCTCTCTCTCTGTCTCTCTCTCCCTGCTCTCGCTCTCTCTCTCTGTCTCTCTCTCCCTGCTCTCGCTCTCTTTCTGTCTCTCTCTCTTTCTGTCTCTCTCTCTTCTCTCTCTCTCTCTCTCTCTCTCTCTCTCTCTCTCTCTCTCTCTCTCTCTCTCTCTCTCTCTCTCTCTCTCTCTCTCTCTCTCTCTCTCTCTCTCACACACACACACACACACACACACACTCGTACACCCTCAAACACGCGCACACACGTTCCTTCAGAAACATATGTTGTCTATCTGCTGACTACACTAAAACTCTTAAGTACTGAACCCCTGTGACCGAAAATAAAACATTTTATTTTCCATAACTTAATATCACACTGGAGAGAAGCTCCATTGTTTAATTATCACAAACAGTACAGTAAAGAGCTTGTTCATGGGTTTTGTCAAAGCACCAATATTAGTAATAGTATGTAACCACAAACACGCTGTTTCTTAATAAAAACCAAGAAGATAAAAAAGCTATTTTTTATGATGTGTAACAATAAAGGGACATCCCACCGTTTTAATCTATCCAATATTAGTTTCCTGCGGTACAGGTCAAATCCCTGTTACTGTAAAGCCTGCAACATAATGATCACACAGTCACATAAACATACAGCACAACATGATCCCTGCTGTGTCATCATTCTTGTTAAGACACTGGTTTGCAACAGCTTTCGTTTATTTGTAATCTGAGAATGGTAGCAGAGCACAGAATCCAGATTCCCTTCAGTTGCCTCCAACTGCCTCAGTTTACATCAGCTGCATTCAACTGCTTCCAACCATATCTAGTTTCTTCCAACTGCCTCCAACTACACCAGCTGTCTCCAACTGACTCCAGTTGCCTTCAACTACCTTCAGCTACCTTCAGATGCCTCAAGCTACCTTCAAAGCTCCCCTCAACTACTTACCTCCTGCGACATCAAACTATTTCCAGCTATCTACAACAGCCTGCAGCCTCTTTGATCTGTGTCTGTGTTCAACATGCTCCTTTCCTTTGTAAGCCTCTTGGAGACAAGCGATTTATACAGCTCACACATGACCAAGCTACTAGGACCGCCAGCCTGGGACTGCATCTATCACCTGAAGCCTGTGTGCCACAGCCTGGCTTCACCCAGAGCACTCGATCCCAACCACCGAGTTCGTCTGAGGAAGCATCTAGAAGTTTCTCTCCTGTCCCAGGTTCAACGGGGAAACAGTGCAGAACGAAACAATAGCTACCGGATCTCAGTTAGTGACCTACTCCAGATAGAGTGGCCATGTAAAACAGTGACTGACCTTTAAAACACAATATGCTAATAAATATCGCAGCCAAAGCCACGGCACTCTATACAAAGGAACCTTGGGAAACGAGAAGGGTTTTAATCAGGTGCAGCCCTTTTAAACAGAGCCCGTGGCCACATAATTGATCCCAAAAGGTAGATCCCAACGCAGGAACTAGGGACACCCCCTCTATTAGTCTAAAGAACCATTCTCCCCTTTGTGTTGGGTTCTGGGAGGATGGGAATTTAAATCTACTGTATATATGCCTCAGCTCCAAAGGCCACAAATGGTAAGCATTTTAATGATGAAAATGTTTTGATGTCCTACTACATCTACTGAATATGTAATTGGAACTCTGTGTGTGTGTGTGTGCGTGTGTGTGTGAGTGTGTTTGTGCACCTCCAGTGTGAATAGGCGAACAGCCATGTTGAGATGAAAAAGGAAGAAGGTTTTCACGGACAGACAAGCGGTTCTCATCTATGGAACTTTTAAATTCAGAGGTGCTAAATCAGCATTTTCTGTTGGGGCTAGCTTCTGTCTGGGCATATGTAAATTCCTGATAAAAGTGTGTGACCATACCCTTCCAATGTCACACACACACGTAAAATATCTCAACTGACATTTAACAGAGATATTAAATGAAATATTAGGATTATTGTGTTTATTTTAAATATTATCATTTTATTTCTGCTAATCGAAGTAAAAACACAGAGAACAAGGGAAGGGATTGTTTCTAACAGTTTGTCCTCCCATTTCCCTTCCAAGAACTTTTATTTATTTAACAATAAACATGAGGGCTGTGAGCACTGACCCCTACGGTTTTTCTCCGGTACAGAGCAGAGGTGTCTCAACACAATCACCAAGAGTCTGGACGCACAGAGTAAACACAGAGCGCTTGGAGAACACATGCCCACGAGACCAAGAGGGTCTCCCCCTGCCGCTTATTCTGATCCTGAGCAGTGTGCACGGACGCTTCATCTCCCACAGTCGCCAGCATGAACGCACCAGACTTACATTTACATTTAGTCATTTAGCAGACGCTCTTATCCAGAGCGACTTACAGTAAGTACAGGGACATTCTCCCCGAGGCAAGCAGGGTGAAGTGCCTTGCCCTTCACACAACGTCATTTGGTTGGCATAGCCGGGAATCGAACTAGCAACCTTCTGATTACTAGCCCGATTCCCTAACCACTCAGCCATCTGACTTGAACCCATATATTCAACATCCCGGTCTGGAACGTACAGGACTGTAAATAACACCAACAGACCACCCCCTTGGTCTGAGAAACTGGTCTTTGTGAAGAAAACTATTGTTCTCCATTTGTCAGTTTTTCACTGTACCATAAATATCTAAAATCGATGATAAATAGACAAAAAACAACAGTGCAACTTTTTTAAGAAGCTCAAAAGTCTGTAATTTGACTTGTGTGTGTTTCAGTTTCAATATTACATTGTTTGAAATGAGCTCTGACTAACTGCTCAGTCTTGAGTAACCATGACGAGAACCACCCCACCCACCCCACCCCACCCCAGTCGGCCAGAGTAATGAGATTACTGGTGTGGTGGTGCAGCCTGGATCATCTTACTGTGCTCTGTAAACATATCACACACAGCACAAACACACGCTTCAATGTGAAATATTACACTGATTAAATCACAACACACTGGTCTATCCCTCGCTGGAACAGCGTAAACAATCAGAAGAGGGATTCTAAACATTTACGGAAGGATCGTTTGTGGCAACAGAAAAACACTTGGAATTCAAAGAGGCCAATGATGGATTTTCTTTTCTTTTTTTTCATTTTAGTTTTCAGAAATTAATTCCAGACCACTGGAACAAGTCAGCTCAGACTATGCATTGAGTCAAGGGCTAAAAGTTCAGCAGCAAGCCACTGGTACAGTGAGATGTGCTGTACACACATGCGAGGATATAATCTTTGACGGAACAACATATCACAACTCCTACTTTTCAAATTAACCAACAGTTACGTTAATTGTCCGATTCAAAATCCGAACTGTCCCCCATTTTGTTTCTCATCATCTTCCTATCCCAGGTTTGCTTCCTTGCCTCCAAACTATCCCATAATATCCCATCTCTGCCTTTAATTGTTCAATATGAAACCAAAGCATCTGAGATAATTCAAATCTCTTTCTCAGATGAATATGTGCAATTGTCCTCTTTCCTCATTTTAATTTAATACCATCTGCGCAAGGTGATTGGCTCTGTGTTGCCACTGCTGCCAACCAGGGTCAGCCGCACCATCAAGTGCTGTAATTGAGTGGTTAGTAGCAATTTTCTCCCTTAATTCCTGTCTGCGGGACCCAGGGATGGCATGGCAAATAGCACATTACAGCAGCGCCATTGTGGCATGGTGTAATAACATCACTTTCTCAGTTTGAAAACTTCCAACGTACAAATGAGGATCATCGCTGCGCGTGTCGTTTCGAACCAACGCTCATTCACACGCATGCACACAAAGTACGCACATCACCGTGCGTGCACACCAACACACACACACACGCAGCCGGGTGCTAGAAAGAAGTGACAAGCGGAATAAAGAAGAGGGTGACGTCCCATTAACACAGAGATAATTACCTTCCCCAGCACTAACCCTCCCCTCAACATCATAATCCTGGGACAAAGCCTTCGAGCAGCACTATCACAAACACCATGTTGACTTGAAGACAGCTTAAAGGGAGCCATTTTGTCTCGCCTCTTCAGCGTGACATTCGTACATCTAAAGCCTGAGGTGATTTATAAGGGTGTAATACATAACCAGTGCCAGCCCTTGTGTATTTTCCCAGAGAAAGGGCAGGGTGGGGTTGTAAACTAATGGCCCGCTCGTTTTTAACGTTGCGACTTGATAAGTTTCCGTGGCAGATTTATGAAGATCGTAAAGCAACATCAGGGACAAAGAAGAGCAGAAATATGAGTCTGACTTCTAATGGCTAGGTTATCACACAGGGGGTTTTATTCACTGTGACGCACGTGCCGGCACACACACACACACACACACACACACACACACACACACACACTCCCACTGAAACTCACACAACACATTTTCACACATGTATTTAAACACACCTACCTACAGTATCTACACACCTACCTGCCTACCTACACACACACACACTCAGGGATACAAATGCTTCATATTCATGTTTCCTCATGTGAAGAATGAATGCTTCAGTCCACCACTAATGACATTCTGCAGTTAAGGGAAGTAGATGTTTTTAAAGAAAGTGTTACTTGGAATAATGTATTAGGCATGAGCAACTTGAGACATGATTTTCCTATAACATCAATTTGATTTTATATCGCTCTTCAAGGAACGAATCCACTCTCTCTTTCCATCTCACCCTCTCTTTCTCCCTCCTCTTTTTTCACTATTTTGTAATTACTCTGACGCACTACATCAAAAGAGAAGTAATAATAGTTGTAATTTAATCTATTCACACAAGTCATTTTCATAAACTCTGCCTCTCTCGCTTAATGCCCGTTTCATTCATTATTTATAATGCGCTGATGATGTGGTAATGACAACGCCATTGTTTTTTACTCTTAGCCGTGATTCAGAGCTTTCATTACTCTGCACAACGGGCTATGGATTATCAAGGGCAAACAAAAAGATAATTAACGTCAGGGTGTGGGACGGCCAAACCTGCTCTCCACCGCCCGACGCCCCCTGTGATCAGGGTTCAGTACACCGCGCTGCTTTCAGCCGCACTCAAACAGCATAATTAGCGAGATCGCCTGTTAGGAAAGGAGAAGACGAACGCAATTTCTATTTTGTTCTTTCTTCTCTTTTTTTCTCTCTCTCCATCTCCTCCTCCCCTCTACCCATCTTCTCTTCTTTTTTCTTTCCTTGCAAGGGTATGAGTGTTGTGTGGTGTGTGTGTGTGTGTGTGTAGGCCTTGGGTCATTGCTGTTTAAAGCTCCAGGTTCTGAATGCAGATAAAGATGTGAATGAGGACCAAGTGAGGCAGGGTTGTCTCTGCATCTCTCCGCTACCAGAACGGTGTGGTGTGTGTGGTGTGTGTGTGGTGTGTGGTGTGTGTGTGGTGTGTGTGGGGTGTGTGTGTGGTGTGTGTGTGGTGTGTGGTGTGTGTGGTGTGTGTGGAACACCTAAGTGGTAGCACACATAGCGCATCTGCCCATTCTGAAAGTAAGAGAGAGAGAGAGAGAGAAAGAGAGAGAGAGCGTGTGTGTGAAAGAGACCATTTCCAACCCACACACACACAAGCCTCTCCCACACAGCACAATGTATGCATTAATAAGTGACTCGATCAGTATGAAAAAAAGAACAACCTTTTATAGTTATTCTCAAAAACACACATGTGAGTCTGGGCTGCAGACTTACTTCTTAAGGAAAACGCAAATAATACTGGAACCAGGAGTTAAAAGCAGGAAGTGGTTCTTGTGGAGCCAGCATTGTAACGCGCTGGCACACAGGGTACCTGTGGCAGCACCTCCCTGGCACAGCACCAAAGACCACCGCATCCTCTCTGCCTGCCTGCCTGCCTGCAGTGAAAGGCAGGAATTTTTATTAAGTTGGGACAACATTCATTTTTAAAACCTCCTCAATAAAATATCATACAGTCGCTCCATATTCCTCAGAATTATAATGATATGAATATTTAAATTTAAATGCATTCTGAGCACGAGTTTCTTCTTCTGCAAGGCATCAGATCTCATTTTCTACTTAAGCTTCTCAGTCATGTTTATGCATATCCACATGCATGATACATATCTCTGTTTTAGAGCCTGTTAATGCCACCCTGATCATTTTGCATGACTTTAATGGGCAATGACTTCTCATTGGTGAGCTTTTCTTTTTAAGACAAAAATAAAAAATAAGATCAAAAATCCCTTTCATGTGGCTACAGAGAATGTTTTTGAAACTTCAGCCCTCTCACTTCTCATTCACGGAGTGAGTAAATACATCAAAAAGAAAAAAAGATTCTAGTTTGTAAGCCTTCAGTGATCATCGCGTTTAATTGATATCTGCCAAATCCAAATTACAATGCACCACAACAACACAATATACAAATACAATCGTCCGATTTTGTTGAATTTTTTATGAATTAACTCAAAAAGCTAAACAATCCACAAAACGGAAGTCAAAGTTATTTCGCGAACATAAAATCTCAGAGCTTTGGCAGTCATTGAGAAGAAGATGCATATCATTAGCTCGCTGTGTTCTGTGTTCCACAGCAGAACGTTGGTGATGTTCTGACAGACCCCAGCGACTCCCCCCCCCGCTCTGATCTCCTCTCCTTGTGACAAGATGTTCTCACTCCACCCTCAGATTCTCAGAAAACAGCTCCAACTGAGCCTTCTGACACATAGCAGATGACTCTGACACCAGGAAAGATGTTTAATTGAAGGAGACATTAAAAACTCAATAGAATGAATCTACTGTGTTCCAAGTTTCTTTAAGACTGAATCTCTGCTCCACCCCAGCCAGGCTGAGACTGCTAAGTACCCATTAACGGAACACTCATGTACTGATACTGTGTTCATGTATTGGAAACAGGTGTTCAAGAAAACAGAGCAAAGTATATTGGCCTCTCCTCCTCCACCACCTGTCTGTCTGTCTGTCTGTCTGTCTGTCTGTCTGCCCGTCCGCCTGTCGGTCCGTCCGCCTGTCTGTCCGTCCGCCTGTCTGTCCCTCCGCCTGTCTGTGTCTGTCTGTCTGCCTGTCCGTCCGTCCGCCTGCCTGTCCGTCCGCCTGTCTGCCCGCCTGCCTGCCTGCCTGTCTGTCTGCCTGTCTGTCTGTCTCTGTGAGGTGTCTGTTCTAAAGCGTGAGGCGACTGAGAGGTGAGAGGCTGAGATGAACAGACCTGCTTCTCTGGTCTCTGCCATTATCAGATCTGTCAGTCCCGCTCACGAACCAGACAAAATGGACGAATGAATAAGTAGCCAGAGAATAGGATTTCTCAGGATCTGATTTTCACCGTCACCTCAGTCATTTCCACTTTCCATTTTTTGTTCTTTCCACCAAAATCTACACGCGATGATGGCGAACGATGCAAGGAATGATCACGAGATCAAACGAACGCCCTCCTAATCACATCCTCATCTTTCTGTTCTCCCTCTCCATCTCTCTGACACGAGTCAGACAGAGACATCTTCATCCGAAGACACGGCACACAGAGATGTTGCTATCCTCCGCTCTCTGCAGGTGAACAGACAGTGGGCATTGTGGGCTATATTGTGTGTGTGTATACATGTTTGTCTGTATGTGTGTGTGTGTGTGTGTGTGTGTGAACAGGGGGTTGCTGTAAATAAGAAATATTTGTCTTCCTTCCACATCTCCAGATCTCTGGAGTCTTGGAGCAGGGGCCCTGAAAGAAGTGCTGAAGAGCCCCACCAGAGAGCACCTCTGCTGGGTACTTTGAACCAAAATGGGGGGTGGGATGGAGGGATGATGGGAGGAGGTCTGGGAGGGCTGGAGCGCATAGAGGGATGGAGGGATGATGGGAGGAAGTCACGCAGAGGGGTGGAGGTAAATGGAGGAAACAGTTTGTCCTCTCCTCAGATAAAATGGTGTAGGCGCGGGGGTACTTGGCATTTGCCGTGCTGACAGGCTAGTCTGTTTGTTGGCTCCTAACAAGCGCTAGGAGTGCTTTAATGAGACCACTGAATCCATTATCATCATCATTTCAAAGGGAGGGCTGTCTCTAAACAGCCGGCCATATTAGCTGGAGATGCTCCGGTTGCTCCATTTGATCAGTGGTGGCAGCAGGGGATTCACACACATACACACACACATGCAAACACACACACACACACACAGATAGTCTACATATTAACCCTTGAATGCCCTCGTTCACTTACTCTTTACCCTTAGAGGAGCCATGATGTGAGCTTCTGGTGTAGTGAGAAAGAGGTAAAGAGAGATGGGAAGAAAATAAGAGACAGAGACAAGGGAACATGGGAATGAGGGTATGGAACATTCTCGGGAAGAAGTAAAGAAAAGCATTGACTCCGTAAATAAACACGATGAAATTAGAACGGGCAGAGGATAGATTCCATTTTCTCCTCTGCCACCTTTCCCTGGGACATCAAAGGACCAATTAAGGTCTGTGTGAAGCCGGTCGTCGTGGCAGCACTGTGGGTCCTGTCAGATCCAGCCAGCTCACAGACTAGCTGTCTACACCCCTGCCTGCTGGGTGACAGCACACCCACCCCCACCACCCCACAACCTGGGCCTTCCATCTCTTTCTCTCTCTTTCTCTCTGTCTCTCTCCGACTCTTCTAAAAGGTTTACATTAGGACTGCACAGCGCACAGTGTTTGCGTTGACTGGTACAAGCAAAGGGGTAGGACCACGGCGAGAAACGCTTGCGCTTTCTCACTTTTAATTTGTTTGTTTATTTTTTCATTAATTTGTTCATTCGTTTGTTTGTTTGTTGTTTCGTTCACGTGATTGATTCCTTCCTTGATTCCTTCCTTCCTTCTTTACTCTCTCTTAGTCTTTTTCATTTATCATGAGCTGCTATCCACCACGGATTCATTCTTTCCGCCGTTCTGTCGACTTACGTGTCTTTGGAATTATTGAAATTTTTACGTGAATGTGTTTCCTTTGATATTTAAGACAA
This sequence comes from Osmerus mordax, assembly GCF_038355195.1. Taxonomy (NCBI): domain Eukaryota; kingdom Metazoa; phylum Chordata; class Actinopteri; order Osmeriformes; family Osmeridae; genus Osmerus; species Osmerus mordax. The sequence goes on from NC_090066.1 coordinate 2,712,309, forward strand.
AAGGGCACAGCTACACACACACTGACACACACAGACACACACAGACACACACACCGACTGAACAGATCTTTAATCTCACGGTGGGTCATGCTTCAGCAAGACTGTGTATATCTGAATCTTTGTTTCATCTTTCATCTCTCTGCCCTTTTCTGCTCACGACCAGCCATCCCAACCACATTCTACACTTCACTAAAGCATGGACAATAATTAATGAATGGACGCTCTCGATCCACAGCTCACTTTGTGGTTCTTCTGATTGAAACCGTGATAGACTCCATCATATTTCACCAGACAGCACACAGACAGCACACAGACAGCACAACATTCTAGGAGGCTGTGCTGCCTGTAGAGGACAAGGGTCCTAAACGGCTCAGTGCACGGTAAACAAGAAAGCGTTCGGTACCTTTCTGTTGGGTTGAAGGAAATCATTCACAAATAATTACCGTAGGCTTAATATTTACTACTTAATTTTGTAAGAAGTGTTTGAGGGACAAATACACAGACTGTACACAGCATAACATTTTATAACTCATGGAGGGAAAAAAAATTAACAAGATTGAATAAATAGAAATAAACATGTAAACAGAAAAACGATTGAACAAACAGACCAGCAAAAAAAGATTGAACAAACAAAAACAAACAAACAAACAAACAGATACAGAAAATGGACTAACCCCAGGCCTGTGCATCAACAGCCTTTCTGTGTCCCTCCCGTTTCTCTCCCCACCCCAAAGCCTTTCTCCTATCCCTCTCCTCCCTCTCCTCAGCTCTCCTCTTCCTCCCTCCCTGACTCCCTCTGGTATCTTTCCAGAACAGTGGCCTCCGTTTACCACTGTAACCCAAATTAGCTGGGCAGGCCTTATCCTCCTCATCACCCCTCTCCTCCTTGGCGAAACAGAGAGAGAGAGAGAGAGAGAGAGAGACACTTCCCTTTCACTCGTGTGACTATCTGACGGCGTTCTACATCCCCCCCCCCTGCTCTCCCCTCACTCCTCTCCTCTGTCAGACAAAGAAATTAATACCCCCAGTGACTGTGTTTTAATTAAGCAATTTCATGCAAATTACACATTTTAGATTGTCAAATAATATACTGCGCAAAATGGTAGGCTGGCTGATCTGATATGCATGGCGTGTTATTCTTCCAGGCACTGTGCATACATGGAAAATGAACAAAAATGCTAATTTCTAATCTATTATGCAAACAGTAAGATACTTACATAGATTTGCATGCCTTTCTCAGCATGGCTGACTGCAGCTCTTGAATTCTATGTATAGGATGACTGGATGTCGAAAGCCTTCTTGGCTTTTGTGTGTGTTTTTTCTTCATCATTTTTTCTCACCTGTCTTTTCTACTTATTTCTTTCCTTCCTATATTTCTCCAGGTAAAAATATTATTGCCAATTGTGCTTTACACTGTAAAACAAAAGCAACAAATGAAGAACATATTCACAGTATATACAGGATATGATATATTTAGATATTTTCTTTATTAATGGATTAGGTTAAACCTTCATAAATCCCAGAGATTTCAACAATAAGGAACGTGACGTAAAAAAAATCTAAACCCATCCACCACACTCTGGATAAGTTACAATAAAATTGGTCCTATGCTAACTAATATTAGTCATCATGAAATCCTACATCTACACCCATTAGCACACAGAACTTATTTGAAATTCATACAATAAATCCACAAGACTTTAGGACGGTGGAATCACTAATGACGACAAAATGAAAACGGAATTATACTTTATTATAGCCGACTTGATTTAAACTCAGAGTCCCGGATCACAAGGGTCCTTAGAACAAGCACAACGGTAGAACCTTCTGGAACACCACAGGCTCCTGAAATTCCTGTGTTCTCTCAGGTAAACAGGCACAAAGCAGAGTCCTGCGAACAAAGGGAGAGGAGGGGGGACCTCGCTGTGGCTTTGTCATTCAAATACATTTAATCAAAGGTTTGTTTCTATATGCCACCACTTAATAGTGTACATTACTGCATATGATGAGAGCAGGTTGAATTGTGATCCTTCCAGAGCATTTTACTAATGGGGACCAAAAGCAGGATAAGAAAGGGGCTAATGGTAGGTTAGCGCAGAGCCTGTTGACGTGGTTTCCTCGTCTCACGCTTTCAATGGCCCGCCGCACAATCATTAAGAGTTTCTTTCTTTAGTCTTTATTCTTCATGCTAATTCAAATCACCAGCAAAACAGCCCCAGCTCCAACAGCAAGTCGAGAAATATACAGAAAAAGGTCAGACTTTTTTGTGGATATTCAGACTATAATGGGGGCTGTTAGTACTCTGAAGATGGTCTAGTAATACTCAGTTGAAGCCCTTTTAACTACTATATCATCACATGCTGCATTACTATCAACTAAACCTCAGTTTAACCCTTACCATAACCAGGAAAGCAGCCCCATTTCTTGACACGAGTGTCCTTACGGAATGGGCACGGCTCAGGGGTTAGAGTGTTTGACCTCAAAATCAGAAGGTTGCAGCTTCAAGCTTTCCCCGCATGTCGCGTCAGATAAAAGCGTCTTGTTAAATGAATACATTATTATAATGTTACGAGAGCAGCTAAACTACAGGGACGTGTTTACTATCCAGAGGTCAAGGGTCAACAGCGGCCCTGAGGATAATACATTCAGTGTGGGTTCTAGTAGGATGGCCTGCATGTGTGTTGTCCTCCATGATCTCTCTCATTCAGACAGTCAACAACCATCTCAAAAGCTTTTCAACATTAGAGAAGCTCTTCTGAGGATCAGTAAGGCTGGAAGTATCCTGGAGGGTTTGTGTCTTGGAGAGAAAAACGTATAGAGACAGAAGGGGGGTGGGGGGAGATTGAGACTGAGACAGAAGGAGAGATGAGAGAACTTGTACTTGACAGGGGTGTTTAGCAGTTCTGTCAGACTGTACTCAGGTCTGGTCGACAGAGTAGATGTGAGGAGAAGATGAGGGCAGATTTCTAAATTCACAAGAAACACCAACTTAGACCCATAGTTAGTGGAAACGTATACCTCTATAAAGAACGTCTGTTTTCTCTCCGTCTCTCCCCCGCTCACTACCTCATCCATCCATTCCTTTATATCTCTGGCTAGATCTGATTCAGTCATTCCCTTGCCCACCTCTCACTTTCCTCCCAAAATTGTTGTTCAATGTCTCTCTCTTCTTTCTTCCTCTCTCTCTCTCGTTCTCTCTCTCTCAGTGCCACCCTCTTTTACTTCTTCCATTCTAAACAATAATCCGATCTGATGTCTAAACCTCCTCTTCTCTCCACGCCACCCTGTGACTGATTGGTGAACCCATCATGACGTCATCTGACCAATGAGGGGAGAGTAGATTTTGCGTCCTGCGGTCATGTCCCGACATGTAAACACAGCTCCGATGTCATACAGCAGGGAAGCAACCAATCAGGAATTACACAGCACTGTCATAGCGTGGGGAATCAGCCAATCAGGGAGTCAGCCAGCAGGGCGTCAGGGCTGTGCGCCGGCCCTCACTGTCCCCTGTGAAGCCATATTAAACGGTGATTTCATGATCGGAGCTGATGTGATTAGCATCAGGGCTGCTGCTCTTATTAGTCCCAGGTGTGGATCAGAGACGAGAGGGTAAATGTTTATGGTTCTTCTCGGTCAGACGGAAGAAACTCACTCCAAACACTGTAGTTGGGGAGGGGAGAGGAGAGGAGAGGAGAGGAGGGGAGGGGACAGACACACACACACACACTACCAAACAAGCCGACTCAGCAAATACATGGCACAGTAAAACAATACAACAAAAGTTCTCAAAAGACAAAACAGGAAGAAGGAAAATTCGAAAATCATACTCGGTTACAGCATAATCACAGTCCTGCTCATTATTCAACGTTGTGACAACTGAAGCGGAAGGCGGTGAGCTGAAAATCGTTTCCGTGGTTTCCGACCCTTTTCCCAAAGAAACGACTGGAGACACACAACAGGCACGGTGTTGTGTGGAACTCATTATGTCGGCCTCAGGGTAAGCCAATTGATCTGCAATTCATTCTCACAAGCGGTAAATCGATGCTCAAAGACATGAAAGCCTCTGTTTTTTACGACTGGAGTGGAGCTACAGTACCAGAGCCAGGGAACATGGTAATGCAGGCTTGTTTGTGAATCCGTGGGCTTCAGGATGATCAATGTGGTAAAGAGCAGAGTCACATGCCTCAGGGACAGGATTTAGCATGAAAACAATGGAAGGAAATGCATTTTAGTCTCTTTCCCCCTCTCCCTCTGTCTCCCTCTATCTCTCCCTCTCCCTCTCTCTCTCTGTACATCCCTCTCTCACTCCACCACAATTCGTCTTTACCTCCTTAGCAAAGAAGAACACACAACACACACACACACACACCAACACTACAATCTCATCATTGAAAGTACAGTATGAAACTAATGCAATCCTGAGTGGTATTTCTGTCTCGTTTCGTATTGATTGACAAAGCAGAAAGGTAATTATAATTGATTCCAGATGATCCCCTCACACGGTAGCCCACCCTGTGCAGGCTCTTCCTCACCACCAGGAATCTGAATAGGAGGCCGTAATTAGGTCATCCTCTTCCATTTTTAATGATCTCTGAAGCCTATCCGTGCTGGGAGGGTGGCAGGTACATGTGGTGTCGGCCCGGAGTGATTCATCATCATCGTGCGACGGGAGCATCAGGCACGGACGTTTAATTATCTGACCTTTCATGACCAGGGCGGAGGGTGGGGCGGAGAGGGGTACAGGGGTGCAGGGAGGGGTGTGGGATGCGGTACAGGGGTGGAGGGGATGGACAAGGAGTGGGACAATGAGGGGTGTGATGAGGTTGTGTGTGTGTGTGTGTGTGTGTGTGAGGAGGGGGGGGTTGGGGGGGGGGGCTAGGAACAAGATCTGGATCATTGTGATAATGCTAACAAATACTCTAGAATGATTCTGGGAGAGCAGTTCGAGCAACCAGACTGACCAGAGTGATAAAAACCTAAGATCTGTAACTGCTGGTCATTGCTGTGAGGCAGGTCAAAGGTCAGGGGGTTCCAGCTTTCTTGACCCCTCTAGACTCCTGCAGCTCAGAGCTCATAATTACTACACAAACCAAGTCACGCTAAGAGAGAGAGGCAAAGAGAGAGAAAATTAGAGAAATACTGTAGCTAAATAGAGAGACAGAGAGAGTGAGAGAGACAGAGTGAGAGAGAGAGAGTAGTTTGGTGTTCCACCTGCCTCACCTCACACATGTAAAATCCTTCATTAGCTACTTGATTGCTCATCCCTGGCCGACTTCTCACAGCAACGTGCATTTGATCCTGTGATTATCCTCTGATGGAATGATTGCATCTGGAGTTTCCAAACTGACAAATCTATTTGAACTGAAATAATCCCTTCTCCTGGCTGCTGGTTCTGATCAACCTGGAAATAATCTGCACAGCCAAGCAGACTGGAAGGAGGAGCAGGCATGTGCTCGGCCCAACCCCTGAGAGAGGGAGAGAAAGAGAGAGATGGAGAGAGAGATGGAGAGTAAGAGAGAGAGAGAGAGAGAGAGAGAGAGAGAGAGAGAGAGAGAGAGAGAGAGAGAGAGAGAGAGAGAGAGAGAGAGAGAGAGAGAGAGAGATGGAGAGAGAAAGGGAGGGAGAGAGAGAGCTAGAGGGATTGAGAGAGTCAGAGGGAGAGAGACAGGGACAGAGATAGTGACAGAGTGTGTCTGGTGATCTGGCTGCAGACTTGGCTGGCAGGCTGAGTCTGGTCCAGGAGGTGTTGAGCTCCGTCTAGCCAGGCCTGCTGCTGCTGGCCAGGGACTGAGCAGGACACAGACGAGGCCTCAGGCCTGTGAGACCCAGAGCAACACAACCACTTCAGTCACACTGTCCTCCACCATCTGTCTGTCTCTCCTGCTTCCTTTACGGCACCCTCGGACTGTTGAAAAACACGTTTTTATGAATTTGGTAAACTGGTAGAAGTTATTCCAATAAAAGAACAATAGAAGCATCCAAGGTCTGTTCTCACCAGAGTGTGATGCTATGATGATTGGATTCACTTGGAATTCAATCTTTGTGGTTGATAAATATAGAGTGCCAGTCATTTGAGCGTGTATGTTGCAGTATGTATGAGCAGGTCTGCCGTGGTGTTTGATGCATTCTCTATCATGTGAAGAACTGAAGTGTTAAAACCATAAGCACAGTCGTGGCAACAGAATCAACCTTCACTTAGTCTATAAATAGCGTTAATATGAAACAAATCACAGCATATTTTCACACTTACAGAGGTGTCAAATTAAAACCAGCCACTTCGAAACAAATCAAGGATATGATGTCTTGGGAGAAATAAGAAAAAAAAAAACTCTCCCCTCCTATCTGACTAGCAGATTAATAGCAATGACACCTTAGACACTGTCTTAACAACTGGCGGTCTTCACTCATCAGAGAGTGTGTGTGTGCGTATGTGTGTTTTATAATACATCATTGTGATCCAGGCGTGAAGGACAGGTAGGGATGGGGAATGTGTCCATCTGTGTGTGTGTGTGTGTGTGTGTGTGTGTGTGTGTGTGTGAGTGAGTGTATGTGTGTATTGCTATATCTTCCACGTCTCTGGAATTAAAACTCCCAGGAAGGCAATACGTCAAAGTAAGGTGCCAGGCAGGCAGAGAGGAGAGGAGCCAGGCAGGCAGGGAGACAACAGGAGAGAGGAGGACGGGGGCCGTCGTAAATAACCCACATGACGGGGGTAAATAGAGCCAGCAGACAAGGAGGCCATTAGAGAAACAGACAGACAAGACAGAACCATGATGCTGTGTAAATAACCTGCTGTTTAGTCATCAGCCCTGACGACGGCATCATCGCCGGCGAGAGAGAGACGGATGATGATGACGATGAGCGACTCGTCGTTCACAAGACGATGAAGAGGCAAATAACATGCAACGATACACACAGTTTATGTCACTCATTTGCCGGGGAAAATAACACGATTTGACAGTGAGGAGCGAGAAGCGAGATGAGCGCTAGCGGAGCTTTTAAGGGCAGTCAGACTGCGGCGCTACTTTAATACATCACAGGACTAGCGAGCGCCGCGCGCTGAAGCTTCTGCACGCTCTGTTTATGTGTTTGTCTGTTTACGATTCCCCTGGAGCGCTGGTGACTAGCAGCTGTCATGTTGGGGAATCCCCGACGCTGTAATAACATACAGCCTCTTGTTACGAGGCCAGGTCTCACCAAGCCTCTGCTTCAGTCTCACACAGCCTCTCCCCCCTGCCTTTTACAGCCTCTCCCCCAGCCTCTTATAAACTCTCACAGACTCTCTGGCTCAACTGAATGGGAATCAATACACTTATAATGGAGCACGACATGATGTCAAAACATGCATTTCTGTGTGTGTGAATTAGGACGAAGTATCCCTCTAGGCCCAGTTCTAAGAGAGAGATGAAGAGAGCAAGCGAGAGAAAGAGACACTCACACACAGTACGGAGAGACAGAGACACAGAGAGAGACAGAGAGAGAGAGATCAACAGAGAGAACGACAGACAGAGAGACCAGTGTGACTTGTGACTAGTTTTATGTCCCAGGGCCCCCAGGGTCACTAATAAGGATGTGTTTGTGTGGAATGTGCTGGAATCTCTGTGTCTCCTCCCTCCCTCTACTCTGCTTTCAATTATTTACAATGTCTTGAAAAAGCAGGAAAAAAGAGAGAGTGAGAGTAAGTACTGGAGCTTTTGGACATTCCTGATGCCGTGCTGCACTTTTCTCAGAAACATCATGCATATTTAAAATTAATAAAGAAGATTCCTTATCTTTCATCCTGCCCGTTTAATGTTGGGCAGAAAGAGAGAGTGAAAGAGAGAGGGTCAGATAGAGGGAGGGACAGAGAGAGGGAGGGGGGGGAAAGAGAGAGAAATGAAAAAGAGAGGGAGAGAGTGAGAGAAAACTTAAGAGGGGCTTGATAGCTACATTTACTACCACCCAGGCAATTTACAGCCAACCACGTTGTCAATAACCGGATCAGTTAAGAGCAGGCTCACATTGCAGATAAAACTGTACATTTGGAAAGTGCATGCATGTGTGTTCACTGTCTGTCTGTCTGTGTCTGTCTATATTGTAAAAAAAATGGCTAAATAAAACAGTTGATGTGCAGTATAGACGTCTGTGGGATGAGCTGCTGATCACTGGAAAATCTGCTGGACTACTGCACCTTTATCTGTAGTCCTAATCTCTCCTCTCCTCTCCTGCTTTTCTCTCCTCTCCTCTCCTGCTTTTCTCTCCTCTCCTCTCCTGCTTTTCTCTCCTCTCCTGCTTTTCTCTCCTCTCCTCTCCTGCTTTTCTCTCCTCTCCTGCTTTTCTCTCCTCTCCTCTCCTGCTTTTCTCTCCTCTCCTGTCTCAAGGCCTTGTCTGGCCAAACACGTCGCCCTGAGATCTCTAGCTTCTCCCGCTTAATTGATTCTGCTGGGGCAAGAAAGAAATATATATCTCATTATTTATTTACGCCACCTTTGATATGTGTGATATTTAAAAAGGGTTAATATGTATAGGGTTAATCCTTCAGGGTGGTTTCAAATTTTAATGAAGTACTGACCAATAAGATAAAATAAAATAACACGAAGTCCACTGCCAGTCGCAGAGGACTCTGCCTCAGAAGTGTGTGTACGTGTGTGTGTGTGTGTGTTTGTGTGTGTGCATCGTGTTGTGCAGCATGCAAGCACATAAAAAATCCTGCAATAAAAATAAAAAACTTTCAGGAAACTTTTTTTCTTTGAGATTTAGGCCCAAATTTCCATTCAACCCTCTGGGGTTCTCTACTCTACGCTCTTCTATAATACCCTGTATAACAGCGCTTCAAGCAATATTCAATATATCCCACAATTAGCAAAAGCAGGTCAATAATAATATACCCTGAACAGGGTGAATCATAAGCGCGGGATCCCTAAAACACCTGGTGTCCCTCTGTCTTCACACCCCTTCACATGGATGGAGGTGAGTGTGTGTGGACAAATAATGTCGGAGAGAGAGAGAGCATCAGAAACAGAGAGACGGAGAGAGAGAGGTGGGGTGTATAGAGAGACTACAGAGAGCAGTGGAGGAGGCTGAGGAGGTGGAGGAGGTGGAGGAGGCTGCAGTAGCGGGCAGAGGGGCTTCGGTCTCGGCATATTCATAAATCAGGCCTTTCAGGGGGCTGTCAGAGGCTCCATAATGAGGGTCGTTATTCAGGCAGGGTGTCAAAGCTACCATCAGAGAGACCGTCCCGGGAAATCACACTTACTCGGCTCCTCGTTAAATAAACAGAGCAGTATACAAAATGGCAAACAAGGCGCGGGTCAAGCTGATGCAGTGCTGGGGTAGGTGGGCCCCTGGGGCAAGTCCGCCCAGGGGAGTAGCCCTCAGCTGGGGAGATGGATTACATGAGGGCCTCCGCTAAGACTTCTGGAAATAAAGAAAGAGAGGGAAGGGAACAGTGGTAAAGATAGAATGAAAGGAGAGATGGATGAGTGAGAGAGAGAGACAGAGAGAGAGACAGAGATGGAGACAGGAGTGGTCTGGATATGAGGAGAGCAGGACTACAGAGCGGTTCCGGTCCACAGCGTGCTTGAAGAAATATCACACCCATAAACTCCTAACCCAGATTATTTTGACAGAAATGTCATGTTATACAAAGTTATCACCCTTCGAAATGAGACAACGTGAGAGAGAAAGTCCAGGTTTCCAGTCAGACTAACGAAGCGAGGTTTGACATCTGCAAAACCTCTTCATCTCCTGAGATGTAAAGAGTGCAGTACGGTTTGGAGTGCTACATGTCATACATGTGAATCTGTGAGACTTGATTCTGTAGTAGCTCTGTCTATTTTACCAGACTCACCCACATACCTGCTGATGGCAGTATCATCAGTGTTGACAAGACAACTTTTTCTACTTCCTCATGCTGATGTCATAGAAGAGTGGGGTGTCGTTGTCACATGGTCGGACGTGAAGGACAAAGCGAACATTATCTTCTGAGGAACAGATGATTTGCCCCTCCACGCTCTCCTCTCTCCTCCACTAACCAAACAGCCAGGAGTAAAGCTCATTGATTTTCAACTCACCTAGCTGAAGGCAAAAGATTAATCTTTTACATGCGCAAGTTTTCGACAGGCTTTCACGCTGTGCGGAGGTCTGCGATAACGCCACCCATTCAACCACACCAATGAATGATTTTGTCATTTCGGTGGTAGCTTGCTGCTGTGTGTTTGTCAGTGTGTATTTGAGGCATAACTGCAGTCCTAATCTCCACCATCTGTTTCACCGAGGTGTGGAGGAGAGAGAGAGGGAGGGAGAGAGAGAGGGAGGAGGAGAGACACAGAGAAAGAGAGAGATAGAGAGAAGACGTTGAAGGAAATGTGTGATGATGTGCTTGTGTGACTAGTCCCCAAGACACACCATGTCTTGGGGACGCGGGGAGAACATATGTTGCCAGGAGCCCTCAGGCTGACATTGAAGATGAGGAAGGACAGGACGTCAAAGCAAATGTTGTCCCTGTAGATGGACTGCCACAGTCCATGCTGCTCTGGCTCTATTGACAAGACTCCTGTGGACCAGACCCAGTTACATGGAGATTTACCACTGTGCTGGGCAGCGAGACACCACACATCCCGTACCTAGGGCCCCTTGACAGGGACTGAAAGAGGACACACGTCCCTTAAACTGGATCATTCCTCCTGATTATCCTGGAGGACATGCTGAAGCAGATGGATCATGGTACAGGCAGTACGCGACCACTGTCAGACAGACTGGGTTATGGGCTCACACAGCACAATGCAACGCTGAACTCTCCAGGTTTGACTTTGACACCAGACTAAGTGATGCTCTGACTAACCTCAACCCTGTAACCAAGCCCACCACGACGGTTCCAACTGTCATTCTTATCTGACTAAATAACTAAAACATAATTAACGACAAACGCGACGGAAACTTGAATCCAGCAAGTATCTCCTCTCCAGCGACTGGCTTTCTTCTTTCACACTGTCTCCAGATCCAGGGAGTGTCAATTCTAAAACAGTCCTCCACATATACCTTGATGGCTTGCATACGTCGACATGATAATTGACCCAGCTTGATATCGCTGAGGTGTTTATCGGAGGCAGGGTCTGCCTCCTCATTACAGCTCCACGGCGGAAAGGCCAAAGGAAGTCTCCGCTCCGCTCCCTTAGCAGACGCCGTCAGGTCACATGATGAATGGCGCCAGGATGGACTGCTGCCATTGGAGACTGCAGGAGGAGGAGAGGGGAGTGGAGGAAGATGAGTAATGACCCAGGAAGCTTCCTGTTTCCCCACAGGAAGACCCTCGCAGATACGGAGAACGTTGAGCTGAACCATGGAGGAGGAGCGTGTACGTGTGTGTGTTTGTCTGGGAGGAGTGTGCATGTGTGTGTTTGTCTGGGAGGAGTGTGCATGTGTGTGTTTGTCTGGGAGGAGTGTACGTGTGTGTGTTTGTCTGGGAGGAGTGTACGTGTGTGTGTTTGTCTGGGAGGAGTGTACGTGTGTGTGTTTGTCTGGGAGGAGTGTGCATGTGTGTGTTTGTCTGGGAGGAGTTACTGTTCAGAGACTGGGGAAGAGCCTGGTGTTCACCTTCTCATGACAGGTCCCGTCATCAAAGTTTCCTAGTTACAGCCTTCCCCCTGCTTCCCTTTGCTGACTGAAGCAACCTAAAGCGATGTTCAAATTCAAACACTTCTCTCTTTCCTATTCCCTCTTTCGTTTCTGAGTAAGGATTCAGAACTCTCAATGGAAAGACAAGCGCTCCGTGAGGATTCGACCGAAACGAAGGGTGGGTTCCAGCGATCGTGGGGAAAAAAACCCCCAACAAATGGCGCATTTGCAAATTAACTTTGACTGCTCAACAAGGAGAGTGTGTTGACAGGGGAGAGGCTGATCTGATTTACTGGCTCCAACCAGCACAGGGAGAGACAGAGAGGCAGAGAGACAAAACAAATTTAATCATCTTTTTCCATCAAGAGGAAAATCTTAGCCTTTCCCTCACAAAAGACCCCCCTGGCTTAAATCAATTGCAAACAAACCTGATTCTGCAGCGTGAACGCGAGGGAAGTAAACAGTAGCTTTCAATTTAATTCAGCGCTTTGCCCTGGGAGAGGAAACTTTCATCTATCACTTTCATGTGCCTCTGAAGGCAGCCGTAACTCAGGCAGGAGAGGAGGTGCTGGCTGGCAGGCTGACAAGGAAGGACGCTCAGTAAACACAGCTCAACAAGGCTCTGCTGTGACACAGTGAGAGTGTGTTTACGGCAGTACACTTGACATGCGGCGGGGTACACACACACACTTATGATAATGAATCTCTTTTATATAGCTGCTTACAGGGTGGTACTACTTGACTTGACTTGAACTGGGTCTAGTGAGACATGAAAGAGGAGAGGAAGGGAAGGACACGGATATTTTGGAAAGATAATCGTGCTGTGGTTGTGAACTGACAAAGTTCACACGTAACATGAAGGGTTGTTTTCAGACAACAGAGTATACACACACACACACACACACATTCACAACATCATGCTGATGTGCTTCCTTCCATGTTTGTAAACACTGTTAGCGGCTCCAAGATGTGAGAAACTTCGCAGCTCTGTGGAGAACGTGATCCTGGAATACTTCCCAACTCGACGCTTTAGTACCTCTGAGATAACCACTCACTCAGTACAACCCCTGCTGTGTTAGAAACACAGGCTCAATAGAACCCCTGCTGTTAGAAACACAGGTTCAATAGAACCCCTGCTTCAGTGTTACCCTAGTTCTGAGACATCAGGATGATCCTAGCCTCTCATGAGAACAGAACCAACCATATCTTGGATAGTTGAACAGAGTAGAAGCTTTTTTCCTGTGTGTCTATGGTGAACCAGCATCAAGTCTGTTCCTACCCAGCCTGCACCCTGGCCTGTTGAGTCTGCCAGACACAGGCTGACTGAACATGGACTGATGACAGGCATTAGCATACAGTAGGTAGCTTACCTATGTGTGTGTGTGTGTGTGTGTGCAGGAGACGTCTCCCCACTCACTCAGACCACTTCCCTTCTACTTCCTGTCATTAAGACACTCTCAACTTCCTCCCTCGCTGCTCTCCTCCACCCCCCCCCCCCCCCCCCCACCCCACCTCCATTCCTTCCTTCCGTCCTTAAAATATTCTCAGCAGTTTTTTGTCAATCCACTAATAATTCAATTTAGCAGGACCAGCGGAGAGCCTGCCATTAGCTGGGGGGACGTGATTTAAGATTGATGACTTGGGTCTCTGGGGAGTCTGCTCCCGGCTGGGGGACCCGGTATTCGGCCCCGGCTCAGGACTGCACCACGCGTGGGAGTCAGGCGAATTAGACTTCTGAATTGATTTTCTCCAAATTTGAGCTGACTAAAGTGACAAGTCGCAGCTGTGAGCGACTCACCGCCAGGGCTGGCCTGTCTCCTCCAGGCTCCTCAGTGTCACCCCCCCCCCCCCCAACACACACACACACACGTGTACACACGCAAATACACAATCAGACGCACGCACATCGAGACACACGCAGTCGCTCGAGTGTGTATACGCACAGAAATACACAATCGCACACGCACACACACACACACACACACACACACACACACACACACACACACACAGGGGCGAAAGGAAATCACACACACAAACACACAATCGCTCCTCCTCCCCCAGTGACACTGCGCTGCACTGTGCTGCTCACCCATCAAACTCCAGTCAGTGACACAAATTACACCGGAGTGAGCAGAGCTCTGCTAGGCTCTGTCACACACGCACACACACAACGCTTCGCTCAGCATAGCACCTGGGCCACAGTACACCGATGACAAGGAACAGGTCAACATGATGACATTGGTGAATAATTCAAGAGAAAACAATGGAGAGAGAGAAAGAAAGAGCAGGAGCAAGCGAGAGAGATAGACAGACAGAGAGACAGACAGAGAGAGAGAGATAGACAGACAGAGAGACGGAGAGAGAGAGAGAGAGAGAGAGAGAGAGAGAGAGAGAGAGAGAGAGATGAATAGGTAAGAGGAACACGTCAGTTAAAATGCATACAGTCCTGGTAAATGTGGAGTCGCACTCACCTTGTCACACCACACACTGGACACATTAAGATGTATTGGGCAGGAGTTGCCAGGTAAACCTGTTGACATTTCTAACGTAAAAAAACTCACTCTTGTCTTTCACATTCACCGTCAATACATATATTGATATAGATATAACCTGTTATCAACGCGATTAAACATAACAATTATAGATCACAGGATAAAATGTATTAATTGGTCGTAAACAAAATGACACGGTTTTCTTCTTTAGTTGTGTTCTCTGTTCTGGTCTGAGGGTCCAGTACAGAGTGAGACGAATGTGTCAACTGCTGCCTCTTAAAGAAACGGCAACAAACAGTCGGTTAAAAACAGCCTCTGATGACTGAACGCTGGAATTGGTTTCACGCTCCAACGCAGCCTTTAAGACAAAAGCACCTTGGGAGATAATTACAGTGTCAAGCATCCATCGCCTGAGAGGCTGACGATTGGCCAATATTTAGCTTTAATTAAATCAAAGCAGAAATGTAATTTCTCCTGAGTGATCTTTACACAGAGCGGAGTCAGAGAATACAATATGGCCGCCTAATGCGTTTCCTTTGTCCCTGTCAAAAACCCTATAGCTTGTTGTGAACCTCTAGCCTCACAAGCACGCACAGACACACGCATGCACACAGACACACGCATGCACACACACACGCATGCACACACACGGCCTCTGGTTAATTTCACTCATTGAAAGTGAACTCATCTCAAAGCGTTTTAAGAGATCGGAAGTCTGACGCGTAAAAGGTTGCAGTTGTATTCATAAATTTATTTACGTAGCTATCTCTTCTACAATTTAACATATCATCTAAACATATTTAATCAATACAGCATCACTAACATTAGTCTGAGAAACAGCTGCTATAGTAAATCTCACAAAGTGGCACAGGACTAATGTAATAGAATAATCAATGTCTAGATGGTGCATACAAACTCTATACTGTAGTCTACATACTCAGATATTGAATTACTATCAACTAACCTCTCCTTTACTTTGGAAGATCCAGGCAAATGGCTGAGCGGTGAGGGAATCGGGCTACCAATCAGAAGGTTGCCGGTTCGATTCCTGGCTGTGAAAAATTGATGTTGTGTCCTTGGGCAAGGCACTTCACCCTACTTGCCTCGGGGGGAATGTCCCTGTACTTACTGTAAGTCGCTCTGGATAAGAGCGTCTGCTAAATGACTAAATGTAAAATGTAAATGTTTCCATGAACAATCCCCTCCAGTCCCTGCAGAACCACACACAGCACAGCCCCCCTCCACTGCCACCTGGCTCTGATTGGCTCTGAGATGGAAGCCGTTACATCAACTGGGACATGAAGGTGCAAACACTTTAAACCAAGTACGCAATCACTCTGTGTAATCTCTGTTCTCCTATTCATGAAGGGCAGGGTAATGTGCTGTAGACTGAATCATGGAAAAGAGGAACATGGCTCCTTGTTTGGGCCTGTCTGGAAACTATGTGCTGATAGCAGATCTCCTCCCAGGCACCAGTCAGATCCTGCACCTCTAGTCAGCTCTTGCCCCACCCAGGGGGAAATCTTCCCAACCCAGCATTTGAATATAAGAAAAGTGTGACATTCTCACTGATGTGTGTGTGGGTGTGTCTGTGTGTGTGAGAGAGAGTTGAGATGAACAGATGATTGAACACTGTAGAGACAGGGCCTGTGAGAGCTGGTCTTGGTGTGTGTGTTAGATCGCTTGTGGTAAAGTTCAAGTGAGGAAGGCTATCCAGGGTACTCAGGCTATTGATGATGTTGAGCACATACCTCTGGGTGCTGTTTTAATATGTTGTGTGAGCAGTCAGAGAGGGGTTTCCGTCTTTCATTAGCCGGTGGCTATGGCTGCTGTGGGCCTCTCTCCAGACCAGGGAATTAATAGCAGCAGGTTCTGTTTGGTCTGCCGGGTGGAGCCAACGAACAGGGAAAGGTCAACACAAAATTAATATGGGCATTAATATTCCTAATGCAAACTTGCGCGCAAATCGTGTCGTAGTTTTGACTGAGGTCTGCACAAAGTTTAATAAGCGCAAAGGCCTCTGTGTGTGATCTGTGTGCTGTGTACCTGGAAGTTCAACACACACACACACACTAGGAGTAATTGTGGCAAAAAAGTGTCGTGCCACACTATAAATGTCTAAGATGCTACTGATCAGTGGAGTTCTGTGTTTCTGTGGAGAAGCTCAGTTTAATTGATTGTAAAACAGTTTAAAAGTGCCTGAAGAGCAGAGACTGAAAGGTTGCCGTGGTGTTCAAGGATTTAATTACCTATCTGATGCGGTGAGGGATTTGACTCGACAAATTCCTTTAAACTGAAGAATGCTGTATGTAAACATCAAGTCTGGAGCTACACTGTTTTGTTAAAATAAAGAACCAGAAACATTTCTAAATTTCTTCCTTGCGCAGCTGAAATTGAACTCTGCACACCTCAATACATATTCAATCTTTTCATTAGCATGGCAGCAGAATCTCAATTAAAGACACCACCAAAACAACTTGGACATTGAAGCAATCCTTTATAATTAAAACATTTTAAATGGTATAGACGAAATTACCATTTGAAAACAAACAGAATAAAAGAAACGTAATGATCTATTTATTCATGATGAAGTGGGGGCTGTGCCTGTATTTTCGTCGGCTCTGGTTGCCTGGATACCTACCTGCTGTTATTGATGAGGCCGGTTGTTTAGGAATGCGCACCGCACGTGTGTCTAATTAATCCAGCAGACAATTAGATATTGTTTCAATTCGCAGCTGAGTGCAATTAGCAGCGGGCGGCTCGCATATGCTGGCGACGGTACAGATTAGGCACTGAGAGGGCTTGTTAAAATCTCTAACCCAAGGCCACTTGTGCACAGTTCACCCTAATGATCTTCTAAACGCTGTTGATGGGGAAATAATCCATTTGTGTTTGTAAATTGTGCATTCAGACTTTTTAAAAACCTGATTAACCCAATCACGAACTACTTTATTTACACCATACACTCATTACCTCACCGTGGCACAATTAACAAGACAGGTGTTTCCTGGTCCCGTAAACAAAGAGGATGTCACACAGCTCTGCCGTGTAGCTTTCCCTCACTCCGTCAGCGAGTCAGTCAGGGCCCAGGGGACTCACTCTCCACCAAGTCTACAACTTTTCCAACGTGTGATTTATTTGACAAGCTGGACAGGAGAATTCCTCTCCTCCAATCTGCCTCTCATTTGGTCTGTTTTCCTGCTGGCTTCAATGCCATTCAGTGGTGAAGAAGAGGCCCATTATTTTCTCTTCACAGAGGGTTTTTCTCCACGTCCTGTGGCATACATCTGAGAATCCATTTGTGCTAGTTGGAGGAGTGGGCTGAGGAGAGGGAGCACTAAGCAGTGCCCTGTCTAGGTCTGCTGGACTGTTTTTGCCACAGCCGTTGTTGCCTGGGTGATGCTTCATGGACCGCACTGACCTTCTGCAATTTCCAACCGTCAATCTGAGAGAACCCCCCTCCACCTCCTCCCCCCTCCTCCTCCCCCTCCCTCTCTTTGTAGATGTGCACATCTTTTTATTCTAAATCCAGTCTCATTATTGTTCCTGTCCACTGGCCAGCAGGAAAAAGCCCTGCTAAAGTTGGAGACTTAATTGAGCGAGTCTTTCACACTGTTGGGTCCGAGGGTTCGCATACCCAGCCTGGCTGACTGGCTGCCTGGCTAGCTAGCTGGCTGGCTGGCCCAACAACTAGCTTGCCCTTGCATCTCCATCACTACTTGTACTTGCCTAGACTGAGGATGCGATGCCTGGCTGAGGATGTCTGTCTGCCGGACTTCACTTGAGCATTCATGTCTGGGCCTGGCTGCCTCCTCTCATTACAGACAGCAGGAGTGTCAGAGGGGAAAGCAGACTCTATAATGTAATCTGGACATTTGAACTTTTTTCCTTTCCCTAATGATGGTTCTGACTTATGTAGCTGCCTAACAGTCCTCAGTCCTATCTGCTTCACACGTCGAGGGTGAAGAAGGCCCTGGAAACCCTGTTGCATTGTGGGAAATTGATTTGAGGCTCAGATGAAAGCTTTGAAGCAGCATTGCCTGTGTTTCACAGTAATGGAACAGATAAACATTTACAGACAAAAGAAACGTTTCCCTTATTTTCCCCTGTGAATCGCGGTGACGAGTAAAGGTACTTCTCCTTTGCCTAGGAAGACTGTTAGCTTCTCAAGGGATCCAGGTGGATGTCTGCTCCCAGACACTATTTGGTTAACAGGCCTAGATAACCAACATTTCCACCTATTTGAATCACTTTGAGTCTCTCTCTCTCGCTCTCATATTCATTCCCCTAAACTCCGGAGTTGGAGTGGT
The DNA here is from genome assembly GCF_038355195.1 of Osmerus mordax. Taxonomy (NCBI): domain Eukaryota; kingdom Metazoa; phylum Chordata; class Actinopteri; order Osmeriformes; family Osmeridae; genus Osmerus; species Osmerus mordax. Next base: position 2,730,709 of record NC_090066.1, read on the forward strand.
TCGCCCGAGGCAGAGGAAGCGATAATGCGAGCCCTGGAGAGCCATTGGCTGGGAGCTAGCGCCAGCGCCGAGCTGAGCGCAAGAGTCTCCTCTGTTCTCCGGGAGGCCGTCAGGGAGGCTAAACGGAGAAGGGATCGCTTATTAGACCATCTGCCTGATGTTAATTAGATTATCGGAGATAAAGAGAAGGAGTTTTCTTTGTACATTTTAATGAGATAATGTGTCAGGCGATTGCAGAATTGAAGATGGATGTAATTTCTTTTTTTCTCTGGCGAAAGCACATTTCCGACTGTAAGGGTTTTCAGGTGAAAGAGTAGAAATGAACAGATGCAGCGTGATGATTAATAGTGCTTATCTGGAAACATCTTGCCCACATCAGGGGAAAAAAACTAAGTCTGGTGGTTTCTTGTGATTCCTGTATTGCGTGAGCATAAACGTCCTCTACCCCGTTGCTGAGAAATGTCAAACTAAATAACAGACGCTGATGGACCTCGACAAGTCTGTCGCGGCGTGTTTCTTTCAGGAAGAACTCGCCAAAAAACGCATCTCTGACTGAGGCGCGTCACTCGGTCAGCCTGCGTTTGCAGGCAGAGTCGTGGACGGCCGCGAGACTAAAGGCGAGGTCAGATGGGCTTCAGAAGTAGGGGTATTCTCAGTGTCTAATGAGAAGGAGAATATTGATCAGGGGCTGTCACCAGAGAAGAACATAAAAGTACACATTCAATAAAGGACTTCATATCGCGTTCAGCTAGTGTAAAGGTTAAGTGCTGAGGAATATTGCCAGGATCAATAACCGTCTGCAACTTGGTGTATGGTGGTTTGGCTGGCGCTAGCCTCGATCACCCTGCTCTCATCTACTGGAGCCACGTGGGGGCAACGCAGGGCCCAGGAAGTCTTGCTTGGTGAATCTGTTTAAAACAAACACTAATTGCACATTTACAGCCAACTACTTCCAGAAACGTCCAACAATAAAGTGTCTCCAGCCATCGGCATCACCGCATCATAAATGGCTTCTCATTAAGATTTACAAAACCTATATACAGTACACCCGCATAACCAACTCAATTTCCCCGTCTGCGATGGTACGAGAGCAGCTCCTTAAGCAAGACAAATGAAGGGTTTGCAGCGCAGAGTAACAACATTAACTGCCTAATTAAACAACAATGGAGGATGCGGGCGCTTCGCAGACGTAATTATGCAATGTGGTTTAATGAAAAGGTTAACTATGCGGAAGAAATAGGACGTCTGAGTGTAGCAGCCAGCCAGCCGACCAACCGGGAACAGCTCCCCAACAAACACTTCCGTGCTATTTGTCTCCCAGCTTAACAAGCTGCGGTTATATCTGCTCTATGGTGTCCTGATGGAGATAGGCCACTTCACAGTTGAGTGCACAGTGAAATGGAGGGAGAATTTGCATTATGAGACCTATTGTGTTATATTCAGATGTCTGGAACATTCACAGAAGCAAACCTAATATAAAATATTTTCTGTGGTGTGACTTCTTGTAACACATATCAATTTCCTTCATGATCCAGAACCACAATGTGTTTGATGTCAAGGTAATATAGCCATTTTAAATGGCCCCACGTCAGCTAGTTGGGGGAAGATGGTTTCAGATCCTACGTTGTGAAGTGCTTTACCAGGACTAGGAGGCTCAGGTTTCACACTGAAACGATGAACGTGGTCTTTGTGCACGCCATCTAGAGCCCGATGCTCGGCCACCTCCATTTTAAAATCAAGGTTTTAATGAGGCGCCCAAGTTTTTATCGTTAACTGAGAGAGGGAGAGGGAGATGGAGAGAGGAGAGAAAGAGAGAGAGAGAGAAAGAGAAAGAGAGAACTGTAGGGTTGGTGGTCACATGGAGAATAGTTCCAGTAGCCACTCCCTGCTGTTGCTCTCTGAAAATGCAATTAAGAGGAGTCTCACGCTGTGAGGTGGAGATGGCTATCCCATATGGGAACATTTTCATACTCTCAGCTTTTAAATATTCCATTAATTGATAATGTAAATACCCTAGAGTCTGCCAGACCACAGACCTAATCTGACTCTGTCCTCAGCAGCTCAGCGTGTTTAAAACGAGACGGGAATGACGGACAGATCCCTTCTACGCTCGCTCTGCTCCTCAGTCCTTCCAGGTCACCCCACGACCCCGGGAGTGTGGGATTTTTCCTTGTCCTGGTGAGAGGGGCTGTCTGCATCCCGGCTGTGTCCTGGTGAGAGGGGCTGTCTGCATCCCGGCTGTGTCCTGGTGAGAGGGGCTGTCTGCATCCCGGCTGTGTCCTGGTGAGAGGGGCTGTCTGCATCCCGGCTGTGTCCTGGTGAGAGGGGCTGTCTGCATCCCGGCTGTGTCCTGGTGAGAGGGCCTGTCTGCATCCCGGCTGTGTCCTGGTGGCACCCTTGTGAAGGAGGGTTTACGAGGAGGGAGGTCACTGACGGCGAGGTCATGTGCTTCCCTCAGCCCCCCCGGGCCAGTGAAGGCTGGGGGCTGCGGGAGGGGACACAGGTGAGGCTGATGGATCAAGTCTTTATAGATCCACAGTGATCTCTATCTTAGCGTTTAACTGTCCCCCCTCTGTGAATGACATCAATGCTTTTATATTTAGACAGAATAGAAGAATGGGATGGAACAGAAAAAAACAATAAAGTTCAAGTATGGTTTTTCAGAATCTGTATGGACTCCATTGTGTGTATATCAGCAGCGATATGAATGGGTCTAGATTAAATACCAAACAAATACTGGGTTCTATATGGACCCACTGCACAATATCGTTTTAAAGATTATATAATATTGTAATAATGCTGGTTGACAATACTGGTTGAGAAATATGATGAATAGTCTTCAGTGTTTATATTTGTTTGTATATTTTTTTGCTTTTTTCTCCTACGTTCTTTATTTAGAGAGTTTACAACTGAGAGAGATGTGAAAACAGCGGTTCAATCAATAATGCAATTCTCTGATTGTACATACTTGTTAATTATTCAGAAAACAAGCTAACATGAAAACCCATTTATATTTCTCTACAGGATAGAAGACATCATTCTGAGCATAAGGGTGAGGTTAGGGGAGATATTTTGTTAGTGAGAACTTTAAAAATGTATGAAACAAAATATTTATCTTGTTTTTCCAAGGATGCAGATCTTCAGTGATGAGCTTTAAATGGATGATGTCTTTCAAAAATGCATGTTCTGCACAAAGCAGTCCCACCGCCTTCCTTTTGAGAGCTTCTTTTCATAAATGTGTTATGAAATGTTGGTTGACAAATAGGAACACATAAATATTGAAAGCATTTACTACATTTTACTTTATGAGTTGACACATTTAATATGCTTGCTAAAAGCTCACGTTTCCAAACGCCTCTCTAGGCCTGAATGTTAATGTGTGGCGCATCCTCAGCAAGACTCACTTAGAGAACATTCTAGTAGCTTAAGGGCTCACAAACAGCCCCGCATTACGCAGATAAGATGCTGCTCTGCATATTGCAGCTGAATCTTCACAACATGCACTCATTGCATTCATCAAACCCCACCTCTTATTAGAGTGGAAGTGCATTAAGATTTCATACCAATCTCCTCTGAGGCCCACACACAAACCAGGACGCGCTGGCATACAAACACGCACAAAGCAAGACAGGCACAAAAGAGAAGCCGACACACAAGATTATAATTCTGCTGCGGCAGAAGAAGCACAGTGTTCACATAACATGGGATAAAAGGAAACCGACAGATGCTGAAAGGAAACGCCGATAAGCAAATTAACGTTATTCTGCATGTTTGTGAAAGAACACAAAACTATCTTTGACGGAATAATGCCTTGAGAGTAAAGAGTGCTGTAGTCATTCAGTACAGTAATATTGTTAGAAATGACTTTGAGGGATCATTTCGAATGTTCCCTCCCCCCCTCACGTTACCTTGGATACTGCAGCTTCCTGTGGGGAGTTCTAATCCTGACATTAGGGCCTTTTTTATTCCCAACATCCTAAAAAAAACACACAAAAAAACAAGCCACAGCTCTTTACCCAGACTCTGAGAGGGTTGTCAGAGAGGGGCAAACGATAAATAGCGGCACAACAGCGTGATTGAACAATGTTTTCTGAAGATCACAGTCCAAAAATCGCACCTGACATTTCAAACGGTGAAAGTTACACACACTCTCGTTCTCTGCGCTGCCTCTCTCTCTCCAGGGTGCTGAGTTATTAATGAGTGAGACACATAAAATACATCCATGTGACTGGGAGTGTCAGCCATCAAACAGGCAAGCTCAGAACGCCTGTGTGTGTGTTGCAGAAATATTCTCTTTTATAAGGACACCAGACTATCAGTGATTGCCAGGGCTGTTAGATGACCAGACCTTGAAGTGCATTTCTCAGACGCAGAATGAATATTGTATTTAAAAGTGAAGGAAGTTTGACTGTCTGCAGAGAAGTCGCAAAGAAACTGGTCTCATAATGACTGTGGACTGAAGAAAGTGTGTTTAGTTTGCACAGTGTGAATGTGTGTGTGTGTGTGTGTTGGTATACATGAATGAACATCACCCTCAAGAGAAGAATCCATCTCACTGTCAAACAGATCTCACTGTTCGCCACACACACACACACACACACACACCAACGCATGTACAGTACACGACACACACACACTCCCACAACACAGGACTTGTGCTTCCTGTAATCTTGCCTGTGGCTTCCCAGGCAGAAACAAATAACAAGGGAGGCTGAGCCAGGCAGGATCGGTGCTCCGGCTGTCAGAAAGGAGTGTGCGTCCGCCAAGCAGCTGGCTCCTGCAAACACACACCTTTGCTCTCCTCTACCCCTGCTGTAAAACAGCATAGAGAAAACTCTCCTTTGAATAATAAATACTCTGTGTTTCTCACAACTTCCCAGTGTTCTGCCAGTGCTGTCCGTCCAGCAAACAATGTTGATGTCGGGAGAGGAGACCAGGGCAGGAATCCCTGATCCTGAAGGGAGACAGGAGGGAAGGAGACCAGGGCAGGAATTCGAGATCCTGAAGGGAGACAAGAGAGAAGGAGACCAAGGCAGGAATCCCTGATCCTGAAGGGAGACAGGAGGGAAGGAGGGCTGGGCTGGGGTCAGGGGAAGACACAGAAGGCTTGTGGAGCCTCTGAGGGCCACGTCTTCATTCAAACCAACAACTCTGACTGTAAACAAATGATGGTTGCTCTTAGTGACGCAGTGTGACGCAGTGTGACGCAGTGTGACGCAAGGAAACGAAACGTGTGCAGCGTTTTCGGAGAACGCTATCTTCTTTTGCCCTTCAGTTTCTGAAGACGTTTCGGAGGATGCAAACACACACAGGTTAGACAGCGAGAAAGAGATGTTTTCAGATCCTCACAGAGGCCTGTGATGTTGTTTTTAGCCAGCAGAGAAGTATACCTCACATTATCAAACCATACAAGTTGCCAGACAGTCTATGTCACAACATTGAGTGAATATCTTACCCTCTGAGCTGAAAACGGATGAAAACAGCGTTTGCATCCTTATATATCCTTCCTGTCCAGCAGGGTCTTAGATAGGGCTCGGGAATGGAATCATTTCAGTAAGCGACGTGGCCGTTATGGGGCGATTTTTAATACTTGGTTCCACTTGCAGGGAGAACATGACAGGAAATCATTAGACTCCAAGGGCTGATAACTGTCACAGATGTGATGGAGGGAGCCGTGAGGTGGAGGGTGATGGGTGGGGGGGGGGTTAGGGGGGGCTAGCCCCAGAGTGACCCTCCATGGGTGTCTCTCTAGAGCAGGGTGACCTGGGGCTCAGCCGGGGTCACTTACAGCACAGGGTGTCTGGTTTGGACATGAGGAGAAGCAGCATGATGGCTCACACACAGGGAGCACAGCCTGGGACAGCACTGTGGAGGTTCTGAGGCTGCTGCCTGTAGCTCTGATAGCTGCTCTCTGGAAAGAGCGAGCTGGAAAGAGTTGAACACTGGTCAAACAGGGAAAACATTGTCAAGTTTTATATAAACTGGGTGGAAATGAGTCATATCTTTGTGCGTTTGTCGGTGTGTGTGTGTATGCGTGTGTGTTCAGTCAGATCCTATTAACAGTGGTTGCATATACAGTAGAGTTAAAGTATCATGTTGTTGAGGCCTGTGGATCCAGACCCAGGCCCTCTGATGAACACAGGACAGTTTTATAAGCCTCCTCTTCAAGCAGGCTTGACATTCACCACCTTGTTGGGCCCATATGTAACAGACACTGGGGCGGAATTTTCCGTGTGGGAGAATCTCCATGGCGATCCCCAGTGGGCTCTCAGAGCCCTGTACAAGCTGCTTCCTTCTTCCTGCTCTCAGACAGAGGGGTCTCCTGGGTATTGCGGTCCTGTCAGAGAGGACTGACTACACAGACCATTATTGGAGATAGCCAGGCCTCGCCTCCCTTCCATCTCTGACATTCATTAAGGTCATTACCGTTAAGCGTTTTCTTCCTCTATCTCCACGTTTCTTTATTATTTCAAAGTGAGAATTACAGGAAGGAAAGAAAAAAAAAAAAGGTAAAAAAAAAAAAAAGTCAAATTATAAATTAAGCCGCTGCTTCAATTATTTGCTTGGTTTGATAATAATGTGGTTAATTATTGAACGAGGTTAATTACAAGTGGGTTAATGATATTCTAATAAAACTGGAAGAACTCTTCACATTTCTTTGTATAAATTACACTGACTTATGTGAACCAAATATTTCCTTAAATTAAATCTAAATTGTTAATAAATATCTTACAACTTAAAGTCTTGTGGGCACACAGACAGAGGCCATGCTTTCAAAATGACATCACAAGTAACCATAGTGACAGCAGACTTTTATCCAAGGGTAGGGTTCATCTTCCTCTCAGTGCGTGTCCAATGTACACCATATAATATCAAGGACAGAAGCTAATTTAGCTTCGTTTCAGCGTGTGTCCAAAATTTTTTCTGGATTATTTCTGGATAGGGAGTGTGTCTTTATGTATGTGTGTGTGCGGGGTTGTCTATGAGTATGTGTGTGTGTGTGTGATGTGTGTTTGTGTGTGTGTGAGTGACAAACGAGAGTGATCGCCTTGCAGTTCCAATGTGGCCTACAGGGCATGATTGCCAGGCCCTAGGCCATCCTTCAGCTCTTAACCTGACACACACCCAAGCTCCCTCCCCCTGTCCTCTCCCCCCTCCTCCTCTCCCCCCTCCTCCTCTCCCCCCTCCTCCCCTCCCCCCTCCTCCTCTCCCCCCTCCTCCTCCTCTCCCCCCTCCTCCCCTCCCCCCTCCTCCTCTCCCCCCTCCTCCTCTCCCCCCTCCTCCTCTCCCCCCTCCTCCCCTCCCCCCTCCTCAGCCAGCGGGTATTTTATGTGGTGTTTTATTTACTCCGTCAGTGCGGTGTGCGTCTCAGTAATGCTTCTGCCAGGCTGATAAATAAAGCTGTTTGTCTCTTTAAGATGTCGGAGCCGTTTACAGCTGATACCTCCACTGTCCCGCCACCATCCATCAGGCTCTCTCACCGGCAGCTGCGCTGGAGGAGGAGAGAGGAGAAAGGGAGAGGAGGAGAGAGAAGGAGGGGAGAGGAGGAGAGAGGAGGAGAGGAGGAGAGAGGATGGAAAAGGAGGGGAAGAGAAAGGAAAGATGGAAAAAGAAGTTGGAGAGGAGGTGTTAAAGGAGGGTGAGCAGGATGAAAAGGGAGAGGAGTGGAAAGAAGACAAGGAGAGAGGAGGAGCAGAGAGAAGGAGGAGGAGCAGAGAGGAGAAAGGAGAGAGCAGGTCTAGTGACTGGCATGTGTTTTTCTTTTTAAATATTTCGAACTGTTGTTCATCAGGAAGTTTGGCTAAAGTTTCTCTCTCTACACCAGTCCACTTCCTGTACATCAGGTAACAAGTGTCTCACGTCTGCTGGTAAAGCTTTGGCGACAGAAAAGTTTGTCCTCTCTGCACGGATGGTGGCTGAACTTGCTGAAATGAACTTGTGTGAACGTCTTCAAGTCTAAATGTTCCCCATTTCGGTGTCACAGGGGACCAGCCACACTTTAGGGCTAAAATATTTTCATCATGGCTTGGGAGGGTGCTTTCATGCTCTACCATGCAGAGCTCATGTAGACATGCTTGGCTTCAACCCCCTTATTAAAAAAAAGAGAGCGCAAAAGAGAGTGAAGGAGAGAGTTAGAGGTACCTGCACGTGGTAAATCCCTGTACTTTGGCGGTGTGCACTTGCGTATTTTTTTTCTTCTTCTTTCAAACACTCATCTCCCCTTTACCATAATAGATGTCAGATCCTGTGATGTGTCAGGACTGGAGGAGCGCCTCGCTCGCTCCGCACAAGGCTGCACTCCTCCTCGCGTGAAGCCATCACTCAGCGCCACTCTGTGTTGTTCCACATCAAACGGAGGAGACACAGAATCACCTGCAGAGAGCTCCAAACGGATGAAGCAACGCATCTTCAAATCACTTGTCCAAGACATTTCCCCCTATTAAAGCAAACTCCATGCAGGCTGTTAGGCAGAGACAGGCCCTTTAGATAAGCTAACCAGGGCTGTGTGCTACAACTGGGAGATCAGAAATACAGACTTTTTTTTACAAGTTGGAGTGACGTGCCATTTAGGAGAGGAGGAGAGAGGAGAGGAGAGGAAAAGAGAGAAGAGGAGAGAGGATGTGGGGAGGAGAGAACAATCCTGCAAAGTCAGTGTCCACAACTACGGTGGACTATGCTTAATATTGTGAGGTTACACTGATGAAACTAGTCATTGGCTCACAATGACTAGTGACCCCCCCCCCCCCCACAACCCCACTCACACACAGGAGCATGGATAAACAGCAGAAGTGTTTCATCTGCCTCAGCCCTGCCTCAGCCCTGCCTCAGCCCTGCCTCAGCTCTGCCTCAGCTCTGCCTCTGCCCTGCCTCTGCCCTGCCTCTGCCCTGCCTCTGCCCTGCCTCTGCCCTGCCTCTGCCCAGCCTCTGCCCAGCCTCTGCCCAGCCTCTGCCCAGCCTCTGCCCAGCCTCTTTCCAGCCTCTTCCCAGCCTCTCTCTGATAGAAAGCTTGACACTTAAAACTCCTGTTCCTCCTTTTGTCTTGTTCCGGAATTAAAGACTCTAAATGGAACGTTTCAACATAACACACTCTGAGGAGAAAGAGGTTGTGTGTGTATGAGTGTTTGAAACAGAGAGAGAAGAAGAAGAGTGAAATAAATCAGTGTGAATGTACTGTACGAGTGTGTGTGAGTGTATGTACAGTATGTGTGTGTGTGTTTCCTGTAACACGGAGGATAAGGGACCTGTGGTGTATTTTGGTGTGTTTTGGGGGATGAGTTTTAATCTGGGTAGATCATGTTTTCCAGGCCTCAGATGAGGCAAAGCAGCTCTGGCAGACACTGCTTTGATCTCAGGCACTGGGGCCCAAAACAAAGAGAAAATGATTGATTGGATAATGAATTATTTAGAGGCAGAGGGGTGAGGAATGAGCAGAGCTAGAGAGAAGCTAGTCCAGATTTCTCTCTCTTTCACTCTCTCTTTCTCACTCTCCTTCTCTCTCTCTTTCTATCTCTCTCTCTGTCGCTCTCTCTCTGTAAAGACAGGATTACACTAAAAACTTGGCCCTAATTGTACTAATGCGTGTCACTGCATATCTGTGGGCCTGTGATATTGATGTGGACGCCAGGCCAGGATGTGTTCTGCTCGGCTGTGATTGGACTGGAGGGGAGGTTTCTATAGGATCAATAGTGTGTTTGAACCTACTTCTGGAACACTAAACTACACAGATAATGTCAACCTTTCTATGTCCTCCACCAACACCCCCACTTCCCCCTCCTACGCTAGCTACCTACACTATCTGTCTCATTCACTTCCCTGTGACAAATATAGCACAGTGTATTTTTTCAAAAATGTATCTTAAACGGTGTAAAATGTAAACCGTATTTTAAGTTGAACGCATGACTAACATTTATGATCAACATTGTATCTCATAATTATAATGCGTGTGAATTATGAATATATCGTACAATTATTCCACAGATTTCCTGTGTGAGCAGTCAACTCTAATTGCTGTTCCCTGGCCATGCACAGGGGGCGCTGATGCAATGTGCTTGTGGAGAGTATCTGAGGGAGAGAAAGAGAAGAGAGAGATGGGGGGGGGGGGGTATGGAAAAGGAGAAAGAGAAGCAATGAGGCAAGGCTACAGGGATGAGCATGGCTGTCTGCTATTTTTTTTCAATATCCCCTTCATGAAATTTCATTTGGATTGTAAATGTTCAGTAATTTACCATCATAAATGTGTAATGGGCCCCTGAATCCAGTGACATTGTGCTGGCTAATCAACTCATTTGAAAATGAATGAATATAGATCTATTAGGAGAACTCAGCATTTCTGCTCCGTTAAGAGTGGCATGCCCTCAAACACGGGCAACACTTTCCAAGAGATCGTTTTTAGGGTTCCATTTTAATCTAATCTGTGGTACAATTTGACTTCTTCAGAATTTAAATTTAGATGATGAGTGAGATTAAGAGCCTGATTTGTTTTGTCATTAATATGAGAAGAGCATTGGACTTTTAAGAGGAGAGAGATTATGGAGAGGCCAGACGAGCAACGTTTGGGCTCTTCTGAACATCACGACGCTTCATGTGGTAAAATAATTGAAAACCATGTCGTAATTGGAGTCTGAAATTCAGACATTTCCTCTCCGTGTGGTTTGGGTAAGCAGAAAACACACAATAAGTGACAGCAGGAGAGCTATCAGAGAGAGACAGAGCCTCAGGCTCTACCTACAAACACTTAATCAAAAATAAGTTCAAGAAAGTGACTCTTCAGAACCAGGCAACGCAGTGCAGTGCAGCATGCAAATGGAAATGTGGAGTCTTTCAGTGTGTGTGTATATGTGTGTGTGTGTGTGTGTGTGTATGTTCATCTCCTGGTGTGCTTGTGTGTGCGAGAAACTGACCCTTTGGTAAAAGCGTAGCAGCAAGGTGGAATCCCTTCAGAGGTCTGGGATAAGTCTGTGAGGAGGGAAGGAGAGACACCAGGAGAGAGAGAGGCGAAAGAGAGCGAGCGATAGAAAAAGATCAAGGGAGAGAAGGAGGATTCACACCTGTGCTTGTTATCCCTCTCTCTTCTCCTCTTTTACAGACAGAGGCCAGTATGGCTGTGAGAAGACTGGGAGAAAGTGGGAGACAGGAAATGACTGTAAATAAGTGGATGTGTGTGTTTGTGCGAGTGTGTGGGTGTGAGTATTTGTGTTAACATGAGCTGTTTTTGTGTTTGGAGTTTTGCCCCCCCCCCTGTCTCTCCCTCTCCCCCTCTCTCTCCCCCTCTGTCTCCCCGTCTGTCTCCCCGTCTGTCTCCCCGTCTGTCTCCCCGTCTGTCTCTCCGTCTGTCTGTCTCTCCGTCTGTCTGTCTCTCCGTCTGTCTGTCTCTCCGTCTGTCTGTCTCTCCGTCTGTCTGTCTCTCCGTCTGTCTGTCTCTCCGTCTGTCTGTCTCTCCGTCTGTCTGTCTGTCTGTCTCTCCGTCTGTCTCTCCGTCTGTCTCTCCGTCTGTCTCTCCGTCTGTCTGTGTCTGTCTGTCTGTGTCTGTCTGTCTGTGTCTGTCTGTCTGTGTCTGTCTGTCTGTGTCTGTCTGTGTCTGTCTGTCTGTGTCTGTCTGTCTGTGTCTGTCTGTCTGTGTCTGTCTGTCTGTGTCTGTCTGTCTGTGTCTGTCTGTCTGTGTCTGTCTGTGTCTGTCTGTGTCCGTCTGTGTCTTTCTTTCTCTCTTTCTCTCAGGGTATGACTTCTGGGAGCTGGCAGACCTCATTTATCAGGGCCAGTGGCGGTGGGGGGGTTGCTGGTGGGGGGTGCTGTGTTGGCATGGCTAGCAGCCTCTGGGCTAGCTGATGCTGGAAGGTCAGAGTAATTAAGTCTCCCCTCCACCAGGAACGTGCCTCTAAGGTTAGAATGTCTTTCCCTCTTTAAAAGTCCTTTTCTACTTGATTTGCCTGTGAAGCTCACGCCAGACCAAATATGAACCCCTGTCTGGGGGTGTTGGTTTATCTGCTGACTGCCAGTGTGAGAGTGGCCCTTGGGCTGAGTTACAAAAGTTCCAGAGTCTTTTATTTTAACTGAGAGTCCAGACTAGTCCAGCCCAGTCCAGTCTATCCTTGACGAGCCCAGCCCAGCCCAGTCCAGTTCAGTCCAGCTAGTTTCCAGACAGGGCCAGAGTCTGGCTAGCATCTAGCTCCAGCCTCGCTGGACCCTGTGAAGTCACTGCTGTGAGCGTTCCCAGGTGGGAGCTGTGTGTTTTTACATCTGCCTCACCCCCACACCCCTCTCCCCCTTTTCTCTTTAGATTCTCCACTGTCCCAGACACACTCTCCCCCTTTTCTCTTTAGATTCTCCACTGTCCCAGACACACTCTCCCCCTCTCTCTTTAGATTCTCCACTGTCCCAGACACACTCTCGCCCTCTCCAAACTTTTCTCCATACTTTACCTCTGTATCAGGGGAGTCAGATGGCTGAGCGGTTAGGGAATCGGGCTACTAATCAGAACGTTGCCGGTTCGATTCAGGCTGTGCGAAATTACGTTGTGTCCTTGGGCAAGGCACTTCACCCTACTTGCCTCGGGGGAATGTCCCTGTACTTACTGTAAGTCGCTCTGGATAAGAGCGTCTGCTAAATGACTAAATGTTAATGTAATGTATCCCACCCTTCACTCTTTCTTTCTTTCTTTCTGTCTCTCTCTCTCCTTCTCTGCCTGACAACTTTCCCTCTTTCAATTTCCCTCTTTCCTTTGTCTCTCAGTCAGTCTCTGATCCTGGTGTCTGGTTTGTTCTGGAAGGAGTAAACAGACTGTTACACGAGTAGACGCTGTCACCAAACATCTTAAAATCATTATTTTACACTTTTGTTTGTTTCGTTTGACGGCAGCAGTTTTTGGGGGGGATTTCACGAAATCCTAAACACAACCAAAACACAATTCAACTGTGCTTACGTAACCCGGATTAAAACATGTTTCAGCAGCTCAGAAAGCTCTCCTCGCTGGTGACAGTGATGGCAGCGTGACGAACAGAGGAGTGTCGTAGCGTATCACAGTACAGCCAAACAGGAAGTACTTTACGCTATTTATCCTCACAGACAACACAGACAGCATGCAAATCAACTGCTCAACACTTTCAACATGTCATGCATTTTGTTTAAATGAAACAGCGTTTTGCTGCCCTAACCAGGTCTTCACAGCAGAGGAGAGAAGAGGAGGAGAGGCGGGATACTTCCCAGGATCCTTAGCGTCGGGTGCCAGGGGATTCCTACGCCTCATCATCTTGTTTAGAGTGCATTAGCAGCCACTGACACTAAGTGTTTTTGGGTGTGTTTTCTGAGTGTGTGTTTCGTTTGAGTGTGTGTTGACTGACATTGTGTGTGCGTCTACGAGTGTGTTTGACATCACGGCTTCCTTTCCTTCTCGCTCTGGTTTTCTTGTTGTTTGAGAGTGTCCTCCGGCAATAACAGCAGCCATGCACCCCCCCCCCCTCCTCTCCTCTCCTCATTCAGAGATACACAGGGGCTAATTTTCCATCAGCAAAGCATGAAATCAGAGGACAATGATACACAACAAGCACTTTAGCTACAAAAGTACACACACACACACACACACCAGCCTTTAAATAAACTTTAACTGGCGAAAAAGTCAAGTGGATACGCGACTTCCATGACAATCAAACCTTATCATTACAGCACTGCTGGATAGCCTTGTGGTGGCTCCTGAAAAACAGGCTCCACACACCACACACACACTGCACAAAGACACACACCTAGATACACGGACACACAAACAGCCTATACACACAGACACACCGAGCACCAGAAACTGTACTGTACTACGACAGGACAACACAGTGGACACAAAAACTGTGGAAAAGTATTTATTGCTCTCTCAGACATCTCCAAAGACTACAGACACGCACACCCACAAACGCACTCACTCACTCACACACACAAACCCCCCACACACACACAAACCCCCCCCACACACACACACACAAACCCCCCACACACATACAAATGAAAATAAAATAAGAAAGATCTCATTGTACTGACTGACAAAGAAGCCCTGCAATATGAATGACAAGAACAAAGTGACCGTAACAAACTTCAGACATGATAAGCCGATTTCCTGTTCAATAATGAACGGCCATCTGCACGCACGTCAACATGGAGTGTGAAAAAATAACCAGGCTTTCTCTCTCACAGAAGCAAACTTCTATATTTAATCTGCACAGAGAACAAGCAGTCATGCAAAGGCAAAAACAAAATGGATGGCAGCAGCAGTTCAGTGGCATGCAAATCAAACATGGACCAGAGTTACTTATCCCGCTTTCTGTCTTTGTGATTGACAGGATCTCTAAAATGTGTAGATTATAAATATTTATAATTGAGTTGATATCTGCTGTATTCTTTCCGTTCCATTGAACTACAGGGGGAAGAGAGAGGCAGACGATGGCCTTTTCATTTATGGATAGATACTACATAACACAATAATACCACAAGCAGCCTTTTCTCTGGTTCTGAGTCGATATATATAAACTTTACTGCGTGTGTGTGGGTGTGGATGTCCATTTTCTTGTGTGTGGGCCTTCTTATTTGTGTGTGTGTGTGTGTGTGTGTGTGTGATTAGCATTCTCAGTAGCCTCCTCACCACTTTCTACTGAGGACCAGTTTATCTGAGTCTACTGAGTCTGAGTCTCTCTGTGGTCTACATCAGGAGATGAACACACACACACACACATCCAGTATCAACATCCATCTCTCAGTATCAGCTGCTTGTCTTCTCTTACGTGTTAAGTTAAGATGGGGTCGTTCTTCAACAGTGAGGTCCATTATTCTAACAGGCCAGAGGGGGAGAGGAATGTGGACCTGAGACGACAAAGACTGTATTATACTGCAGGGAGGAGGAAAGCAGAGGAGAGCAGAGCAGAGCAGAGGAGAGCAGAGCAGACCGGAGGAGAGGAGAGCAGAGGAGAGTAGAGCAGAGGAGAGCAGAGCAGAGCAGAGCAGAGCAGAGGAGAGCAGAGGAGAGCTTGGGAGAGAAGAGTTGGACACACCACTGGTAGCATGGCTTGTGCAACATACATTGTGTACTGACCACAAACTGACCAGGCTATACCCCTCTTTAAATTAATGGAATGATTATTTTGAGTTGTGTTTTTTTGTATGATTATTCGTAGCATTATTCTGAGTGCTCTGGTACACTTGCACCAGATTGACAAAACATTACATTTACATTTAGTCATTTAGCAGACGCTCTTATCCAGAGCGACTTACAATAAGTACAGGGACATTCCCCCGAGGCAAGTGGGGTGAAGTGCCTTGCCCAAGGACACAACATCAGTTGGCATGACCGGGAATCGAACTGGCAACCTTCCCTCACTGCTCAGCCACCTGACTCCAAAACATTTTTTCTCCAGCAACATACAGTAAAGCCCATATACTGTGATGTGCAATAAACAACATTCATGCTAGTGTGTCATCACACACCGAGGAAATATAATATTCAGGGATTTATCTTCTCAGCCCGGTATACAGTGTAAACTGCCTGCAATCCCATGGAGCATTGGGATTTAAAGCAAGCATGAAATACAAACCCTTCATGCAGATTACATTTCCAAATCAAGCAGGCCATGTAAATGATGTGACGATAGGGGGTCCCTGCAATTAGCATTCTGGCTACTGTTGGAGCAATTAGGTACACTAGACGGCTAGATCACTGGGTCTAGTGTAGGTGTGTGTGTGTGTGTGTGTGTAATGGGTGGTGTTGGGGGGTTGGTTTGGGACATGTGTTTAAGTGTGTGTGTATTTGGGGCATTGAAGACAGGCTGAGGCAATATATGGGGGTGGTTGTTTCCATATTAGTTGAGTTAACAGGGATTGTGTGTGTGTTTGTGTTATTCAGGGACTTCTCCAAGGGATTAAAGGGTTAATAGACACTCAATTGAACTCTTAGAGAGCGAGGGACCAGCTATTTTGGAAAAACAAAAAGTAGATGTACCCAAAAGAGAGAAAAAACAAATAGAAAATTTAGTTTTCCCTCATAAAAAAAGCCTTGTAAATATCTTTGGGGAACCGCAAAAATACATTTACGAGTAAACAAGCCCCGAGTAGAGGTGCTGCTGGGAAAAACACGAGACATTTGGGTAAATCTCTCAGGTGGAGCCATCAAAGGCTGGTTGGCTGTGTGTAGACTTGGCAGAAAGACCACCTGGAGACCAGAAATGACACTCGTTTGAGAGTAAATTAGCCAAACAAGCATAGCAGGTTGTGGTGTTCAGAGCGTGAGGCCTCCCAGAGGACTGTAGGATGTTGATGCTGCCTCTCTCTCAGACAGCAATACCAACACTGAGACACACAAACACCGCCTACAAACACACACACACATACTGTACACACACACACACTATACACACACTCATACACTGGCATACCCAAACAAAAACAAGGCAGTCTGTGAGGATACAGGGAGAAAAAAGCATCACTCTGGGATGGAACCACCCAGCAGAGTGGTGGAACCAGACCCAGACTGAGGAACAGGACAGGCATGAGGGAAGACCAGACAGTGAAGCACACCTCTGCACTCAATGATGTTGTCCAGCAGAGTGAGAATGACAGGCTGTCCAATAACACACACACACATACGAGACCTCCATCTGGCAATGTGGTTCTAGCCTTGGGGCTTCTCACATTAGTTAGAGCCAGTCAGTGGTGTTGGTGTGGACGCCTGCCTGCCTGCCTTCCTGCCTGCCTGCCACACGCAAACATGCACATACTACACAAATACTCGATGAGAAGTATAGCGTATTCCTATCTCCACTAAATGTCACTGGCAGCAGATTCACCAGTAAGCACGCAACGGGTTTCCAGTCAAAACAGCACAGACTTGAACTGACCCAGTTCTCCAGACCTACTACACAGAGCGGTGGGTTCTTCATTTCTACTAATGAGTTGACAGCGAGGATGTGTGCACGTGTGTAGGTAGATGTACAAGGGCTGTGTCTACCCACCCATCCTCTGCCATCTGGACTGCATGGCCTGTGGGCTTCTACACAACGTCTCCATGGGAACGAGTCCAACCAAGCCAAGCAGGTGAAGGTCTGGAATATCTAGATGCTTGTGTAGCATCAGGAAAGCCAGCCTTGTTCCTTAGCGGTGGGATGGTTTGAGGTTACAGCTCTAGAACAGCTGTTACTGGAGGCCGACCACACATCCGGATTGGCTGCTTAGGCAGTCTCAGCTTGTTGAGAATCTACACACAGGCCCCTGTCAAGAGACCCACAGCACCCAGTCGTGGAGTCTACAGCAGAACGAAGCTGGTTTTCGGCCTCTGAACAGACGTCCTGTCGGACTGTGATGAGAATACGTCTCTTGGGATAAGTAAACATTATGGCTTTGGGATGGAAAATAGCTTGTTTGGGTGTAAACCCGGGATCAGTGGAGAGCTTGGAGTTCTTTAGTGGTTTCTATTACTGCTTTATGACGAGGAATTCCTCTCTTAAAAGGGCTGTGTTTCTGCTTGGGGTTTGGCCTGGTGAAGAGAGGGTGCACTCCTCCTTTCACTCCTCTTTCCATCCCTCCATCCCTCCATCCCTCCATCCCTCCATCCCACATTCAGAACACTCCTTTATTCCCTTTTCTCACAGCATGCTTTGATTATAGAAGAGCCACAGAGAAGGGGCGGTGGATGGCGTTACACCACAAACGCACTGAATGCTAAATACACACACACACACACACACACACACACACACAGGACGAAAGACAGAAAGTAAAATTTTGTGAAACTATAAATGGATCAATATGGACCATGGCATGGAGACATGGCTTTGTCCCTGGCACGCCAGCCTCACCCGTGTGCCCGGGTATCATGACCAACACAGGGGCAGGGAAACAAAGGAGGCTGCCTAACAAAGCTCTCCATAGGGACCTGCCTTTGGAGTTAGCAGCTATTTACATACAGCCAAGGCACTAGCAGGAATTAGCATAATGTTTTTTTGTAGCCCTGTGCTCAGGGGAGCAGCATTGTAACATATTGGTGCTTAATGAAGTCTGAAAAAAATTGATTTTCCACCGAGTAAATTAAGAAATGCATTATAGCTGTTAAGGCAATCTGGGGGGAAATCGGAGCCTTCCTCTGCTAAACTATGCTTGATAAGTAATAAATTACATGTTACACTTATTTGCTTTAATTCATGCTAATTTCTCCCAATTAATGGATCACAGTGGTTCTGAGGGACACCACAGGAGGGTTCATTATTTATTAGACTTTCATGTGTGTGTTCTTGTATTTGCCTATACAGTGTTTGTCTCTGTATGTGTATGTGTGTGTGTGCACGCAAGTGCCAAAATAGTACCAAAATAGCTTCATGTTTACATGATTGTCATGTATGATGCGCCTGCATATGTGATGTGTCCCTGTGTGCACAGGTGTCTGTGAATGAGCCAGTGTGAACTGACGCCCTCAGCTCTCCTCAAACAGAAGCCTGATTGTGTCGTCACGTGTCCCTGTGCAGGGCACAGACTGCACCCGCCTGCTTCTGGTTAGGACTGATGGGCCTCCTTTCTCTCTGTCACCTCCGCCCGTTTGTTGGATGATTCTTATTCATTTGTTTGTTTATTTGATCGTTTGTTTATTTGATCGTTTGTTTATTTGTTCGGTACTTCCTTCCTTCCTTTCTTTTTTACTACCTACTTTCAATTCCTTCCTTCCTTCCCTCCTTCCTTCTTTCCCTCCTTCCTTCTATCCCTCCTTCCTTCCTGCCTCCCTTCCTTCCCTGCGTCTCTGGCCCCTGGCCACCAGTGAGTCATCGTTTACAGGGCCCTCCTGTCTCGGCTGTCCTATCAACCACCCCTGACTTCACTTTTCCATTCTACCAGCCCCATGTGGAGGCATGTATCCCTCTCTATCTCTCTCTCTTTCTCTCTCTCTCTCTTTCTCTCTCTCTTTCTCTCTCTCTTTCTCTCTCTCTTTCTCTCTCTCTTTCTCTCTCTCTTTCTCTCTCTCTCGCACTTGTCATGGCAATATTGGTACTTCACAGCAACCAGAAGTTGTACAGTGTAAAACAACATGATACAGACTGAAAAAAACACAAATTAATCTCATTCCTTTAGTAGATTCCCTGCTTCCAAAACTGTAAAAGGAGCAGAGACCGACATGGGAAAAGTTGAGTGTTTTGGTATGTGCTCCAGCATCACAAAACTAGCTTTCCTCAGGTAAACACAAACACCTTACTGGAAGCTTGAGCAGATTACCAGGCTCTGTGCTCCCAGAGATGCTGGAATCAGAGCTGGAAAAAGTTAGTCTTGAATGAACCTTTTGTTTCGGTCCAGGGTGGCAAGAGAGAATGCTGCTTTCTCTGCCTCTTTCACACCATGCACTTCTCTAAACCTTACACTAAGGCTATAGGAATAAACACGCTTCAGAGTTGCATAAAACAACAGTCAACTTGAGGTTTAACAAATTCACAGCATAAAGATCATTAGGACATGAAGAAAACTGCATACATATCAGGAAATACTATAAAACAGTAGTGTTTCCTGGTAACCTAAAAGCTACAGTGGCTTAGGCCAACCAGGTCTTAGTAGGAATTAGTCAACCTCTCCCCTCAAGACAGCGCTAAGTATCCTCTCTCATCACATCCATATTAAAAAGCTTAACCGACAACGGTTTTCCAAGCAAATTAGAGAAAACAAAATCTGCCGATTAGTCAATTAAGTGGCACATTAGCCTGGGAGCTAATTAAAAGATAGGGGCACAGTCTTGGAGGAAGCAGCAGCCAAGGCAGAAGTGTTTAAACAGCGGCTTGAACAAATGGCACTTATTAAAAAACTTCCCAGCCAGTCACTTGACACCTACCATCTCCCTGCACCTCGGAGCTACACAAACAGGCTGTCAGCATGCCGTACCAGTCCCCGGGTCCCCGCTATGCAAATCTCCAGGATGAGCCAGGGAGAGTCAGCGCCATGCGTCACCAGCCTGGCATGTCAAGATGTGAAAAAATATAAAACTTCCAGCCAGCAATCAGGGAGGCTTAGCTAGTACAGCAACTGATGAGCAGAAAGTGGCAGCCAAGTCTGTGCTGCGGTGTGTCACAGCTGCAGTGAGGTGAGCCCTGCTGGTTCACACACACCACGCAGAGATGTAGGGGAGTTTTGATGTTGGTGTTTATGTCTGGGAAGACGTGTTTATTAGATGTTGTTGTTGTCACTCCCAGACACGGATTGCTAGGGTTCGGTTGAGCCTGCTGTACCAGGGGTGTGAGAGAGAGAGGGAGGGATGGGGTCGGGGAGTGATTAGGATCGGGGAGGGAGGGGGGTGGGGGGGTTCACCTTCTTTAAGAATCACTTCTAATTAATCGGGTGAGCTGGAAATTCTTCAATAGGGTAAAAATAAATATAACCCGCAGTGAAAGGCAGTCATTTTATGTGTATGTGTGTGTGTATATGCATGTGTGTGTTTTGGAGCCTTCTGAGAGTTAAGAGTCAGGTAGACTAAAACATCACAGTTCAGTGCTCCTGTTGCCATCTCAGCGTCACGTTCTCGCTGGAACAATACGACAGCTGACATCCCTCGCCCGGAATCATCACCCTAAACTGAATTATTTCTGCCACGTGTTAATTTATTAACAACCTGTGCATGCTCTAATGTGCCACCATTTGCATATACATTTTTAACCTGCAAGCGGAATATCATGAATATTCTTCAGGGCTGAGAATCCTTCTCCTTTGTTACAGTACATGCGTTTGAATTTTGAAGGATGATGAGGGGAGGAGGGGTGGGAAGAGGAGAAAGACATATGAATCTAAGAAGATGTCCGCAGGGCACGTCTTCTTTAAGGCTGGAAAGCAGCCCTTCATCACCTTGAACAGATGAGGTGTGGCAACTTGATCTTCATTCCTTTTACTCCTCTCCTCTCCTCTCAAAGCCTTTGATGAATGGCTTGTGTGTTCTAAGGTAAAGGGATATTGTTGGTTAAAAGTGTTCAGGAGTACTGAAGAATGTTCATGTGTTCATGTTTCAGCATGCTAGTCCTTCAACTACTAAGGCTACGACAATCCAGGCCTAAAATAGCTAAATATTGTAAAATTCCTCAAGTTCATTCACCTTCTAGTATCATTTTTGACAGCAATTAATGACATTGACAGTGACATCCAGAGATAACAGGTGTTTGGTTGCACACCTGCAAAGTTTCTCTCCTGTTATTCCCCCTGGCTGGTGCGGTAACAACCTGCTTCTCTCCTTTTCGCCGCCTCGCAAACACACCAAGCTGCTCGTCGACGGCTTGTAAACAAGATGTAAACAAAGACGTGTTTATCCTGCTTGGATGAGGCAATTAGAGCAGTTGACAGGCAAACAAATACATCAGGAAGATCCTTCTGGGGTTGGAGACGTCCTAAGCTTAAGAACATGTCTGTGGTCTCCGTACTGGCTCAGCTAGGATACATGGGATTGCCTGGGTCCAAACACTAGCGTCTAAATAAAGACTTGGTCCGCCCAGATAAGTCATGCCTCGTAATTTAAATAAATGGATACAGAAATGCATACATCCACAAATACATGAATGTACTTTTGAGTGTGTGTGTGTGTGTGTGTTTGTGTTTGTATAGCTTGCCTCTGTGTATAGGAGACTTGACTTGTCAGTCATGTTAACTGAATGTGAAGAGGCCAAGTCAAGCATGAGCGGGATTGTCTCCCAGAGCTGGTATTAAGACCTTCCATACACCCATGTTTGTTTCTGCATGGCAGGATGTAAACCACGCTTCCTTAACTACTACTACTACTACTATACACAAACACACCCACACAGACACACACACAAAGAGAACAATCGCACACATCACACATGCACCATTTGACGTGATATTCATTCAACTGTCAGGCTCCTGTTAATCCCTTCTTACAAAACACTGTTAGGTTGAAAGAATGACACCCTTGTTTACAATCTGTTGTAGTTCATGCTCGCACACTCGCAAATACACAAACTTTGATAATGTCAATGTCGCTAACAACTAGGTGGAAGCTATCACACAATAATGACAAACAGGAAGTCATTACTCACAAGATAAACAAACCGTTAAAAGCGGATGATTTGTTTTCAACACCAGCGTCAGTTAGCTTTGCAGTGCGTCACCGTGGAAGATGGCATCTAGAACCGTGGTACGTTCAAATGAAACAAGCTAGTGCTCCAAACAAACTGTCAATCTCCACCCATGACTGCAGGGTAGCGGAGGAGAGGTGCTCGTTTAAGTGATGTGAAGAACAAACAATCAAAGAGCTACCAGGGAGAGCTCCCCATCATCTGATGACATGTAACAATGGTGACATCTCATTTATAGCTCAAGGACCGTGTACAAGCAAATAAACAGGCCTTCCTGCTTCTCACGTCCGCCTCAATCTAACTCGGACACGCTCCACCGGCTTTGGACGCCACGATAGGGAGGGGCAAAAAGGAAAGTTGAAAGTGCACAAATCTAAGATGATGTTTTACATTAAGGCCACAACCCCATTCATACATTACACTCCCCTTCGCCTCAAATAGGGGCTCATGCCCACTCACACACACAAACAAACCTAAACACACACACACACACTAATGAACACGCGCATACACACAAGCACACAGAAACACACTCAGGAACACACTTGACACATTCATACAAACAACCAAAGTAGCCTGACTGACAAGCCTTGACATAAATGGTCCATTGACATGATGCACGCGAGAGGATGCAACATACAGATAGAGAGGAGGGCAGGAGGGGGGCGGGAGGGGGGCGGGTAACCCCAAGCAGGGGAAGAAAGGATTTGAAAACATCTCAATGTGTTGTTCCCTCTTTTATTTCCTCCTGCCTTTCTTTCTTTCCTTCCATTTCTTTTTTTTCCCCATTCTCCCTTTCTCGCCTGCTTTATTGCTCTCAGGCAGGTATTGTCAGTTCACAGTGTTGCCGACTTCACAGGGTGGAGAGGGTGTGTGTGTGGGGGGGGGGGGGGTAGAGGAAAACTTTGAACCTCTCTGCCCCGGCGTCGGCGCGTTCCCGGGCTCGCTTCTCCGTGATCCCGCTAACTGCCGTCTCCACTTCTCAGCGGTTGGGTGGTGCAGGCAGCGCCTCCAGGTAACAGATTACTCTCCGTCAGACGCCCGCCCCAGCACCACCACCGCACACACGACGGGGTCGTTAAATATTTAACGTATGAGTACAATGAGCTGTTGTTGATCAAAGAATAAAAGAAAGAAAAAAAATGAACAATACAAATCCTCCACCTAGAAATCATTACCATTTCACAGCCGTGCGTGTCTGTTTTGAGGTTAATACGGGTTTGAATGTTGCATTTCCAGGTACAAGGAAATGCATGTTTGTGTGACAGTGATTGCTGGGTCCTGTAAGGGTACGCTGAATGGGGGGTTTGTCTATGTTGAGCATTAAAGCAGTGGCATGCCAGAGTGTGATTTCAGTTTACCTCCTCAGATCTCCACTCATGCTAGTGTGGGATTCATCTAACCCTATACCACCCAGGCTGTCAGTGCAGCAAAGCTTTTAACCATACACCACTATGACCTCCTCATGATCGCTCTCTAAGAGTCGCTAACCATATACTGTATACCAGCATGCTGTTTATACAAACTGTGGCGGATTTAGAAAATTGGGGGCCCAAGGCGAAGGTATGCATGGGGCCCCCCCCATGCGATCTTTAAAAGAGAACGAAAATTCAATTACAGACTGAATGGTGGATAGGCAGGTAAAGCTAATCTACAGGGAAGTGAAGGTTGGAGGAGAAACCTTCCCCTTTAAACCCTGCATACACTTCTTTACTCCAAAACGAAGATGGAAAGCAGAAAACACAAAGTGTACAGAAACTAATAGTCACGATGGAACCCAACAGAGAATAAGGTTTCAGATAACGCCTGTCTTTGACAGAATGCCAGGAAAACCATCACTGTTTATTCTTTTTTGAAGATCAAATCAATATCAATAAAACCAGCAAGTAGTTAGGGTAAACCACCACAAAGTCATATACTTAGCAAAACATCACAAACAACCATATACTTAGCAGATATTGCCAAGATGAATAATTGACTTTGTATGTGTGAGTGAGTGAGTCATTGAGGTTGCAATTGGCATTGCACTTGCAACACTCTACAAACAAACCAATGTACAAGATACAGGATATTGTAAGTGAATTGAAATTACATTTGAGATTGAACATTTCGAACATTCTACAAACAAACCTGTGTACATGATAGTGTGTGTGTGTGTGAGTCAGAGAGAATGAGGGTGAGAGAGAGAGTGTGGGTGAGAGAGAGAGAGGGTGAGAGAGAGAGAGGGTGAGAGAGAGAGAGAGAGAGAGAGAGAGAGAGAGAGAGAGAGAGAGAGAGAGAGAGAGAGAGAGAGAGTGAGAGAGAGAGAGAGAGAGAGAGAGAGAGAGAGAGAGAGAGAGAGAGAGAGAGAGAGAGAGAGAGGGTGAGAGAGGGTGAGAGAGAGAGTGAGAACATGCTCCTCAGCCGTGAGCTTCTTAGGCCAGAGCCAGGTCATCTGTAAGCAAGCCTACAGTGCTTTGGTCTGTGGCAGCAGGACCACAGCTAGGGCTAGGGGGCTATTACTAGCAGAACTAGGCAATTTTGACTCACCAAAGCCCCATCATCGTCATCGGTGTCAAAAAGGCCATCACTGGACAACTCTTCCAACTCATCTGTGTCAACGTCGATAACACTGTCGGTGACGGCGGGCGGCAACAACGTGATGTCCTCTTCACGGCTAGCTGCTGTTGCTGTAGCGCCATTTTCAACGGTTTGGATGTTGTTGTTCCTGTCTGTATCCCCAACATAGCCTTAATGTTAAGTCATCTTATGTTAAAGTTTGTCATCTTTGGCAGCGTTGCCAAATACTTAGCGGCGTCTTTTCGCCTTTTATTTTAGCATTTTGGATAACTTCCTTTCATTTTATGGATAACTTCCTTTCATTTTAGCGTTTACACTCCTATCGCTTCGTATCTGTTTGGGTAGGCTTCTTCCCAGTCCTCCGGTCACTGTGTGTTTTACAGTAGCTGCTTGGGGGAAAAGCCTTCTAACAGTACAATTTGTTAACAGACTAACAAATAAACATCACGTGGTCTCCTGGCCTGTTGTCAGAGTCAATTAGCGTCCTGAGGTCTTAACGACCCTATTAGCATAGCTGACCACGCTCACGTGTAGCGACTCTAATGGGCCTGGTACCTGAACACGTTAATGGAAAGTGGCGTGACTTGAACTCTTTTTCCCCCCCTCCTTGTCTTCTCTTGCTCACCCCTGTGAAAGGTCGTATTGGTATTGATGTAGTTAGCGCTAGATAAGCAGGTAGTGCTAATGTTGACAGCCACGACAGTAACAAATGTGCGGTCACTGTATTATACATCATTAGCCTACCATCGTCTGTTGTTGAAAATATGTTGTTTGTGTGCTACTCTGGGACGGGTAGAAAGGATACACATCTATTAAAGCATTGGGAACCAGAGATGAATCTGTCCCCAAATACAATGCATCTCTCTGTTAATTACAAGGTAAGAGAGCGTAATATGGGTTTGCTGAATGAACAGCAAAAATTCACACTAACATGAATATACTCTGGGATAAACAAATTCAAACACAGTTGTTCCAGATCGAGCGAGAACAAGCCTACACTGCATATTATCTTATAATGTGGCTTTTTCTCCGTTGTCCTATTTAATAACTCGTATTAGCTATAATTACAGTATGGCTAATCTTATCCATATGGGGCTCTCAAACCGGCCTCTAATGTGGAAATGAGGCAACTGAAACACCATTAAAACTGTCTGTCCCCCTCGCGCAATAACACGCGACAGCAGAAGCTGTAATTTGTTCTCATGGCTGAGGGCGGCACACCTCCATTTTATGAGTGAAGAATTTCAAACCCTCCTGAAGAGGGGGTGGGGGAGGGAGATGGCCGTGACTGCGGCACCCTAATGACTTATTTAATATTGTAAGAGGAATGACCTCGTGCTGAATTTTCTCCCGGACTGCAAACAGAAACAATGGAGCCGTCCTAATTGTGACATCAGAGGTGCGGTCACAAGGAGAGGAGCGAGAACACAGGGGGATTGATTAGAGAGGGAAAGGTGGGTGACTTTGTGAAAAGGTCATTGTGCACTTTACCTGGAGCTTCCACGTTTTCATCCTCTTCTCACCCCAAAAAAAAGAGAAAGAAATGTGATTAGAGAGAGAGAGTCTGTCTGCATGGCATTATGATCTCCCCCCCCCCCCCCCCCCCCCCCCCCCCTATATGCATTAGAGAAAATCAAATGGTAATTTCTTTGGCTGGGTGTATCCGGGCAGAAAATGATAAACGTGGACAGGGGGGGGGGGGGGGGGGGGGGTGAGCTGCAGGTGGGCTGGAGTCGGGGTTAATTGAGGGGTTAACAAGGGGTCGTGTCTGTCGGAGGTCGGAGCAGAGGGGGGCTGGTTGTCCCTCATGACCCCACTGAGCACGGGCGGCCATGTTCCACCACTGGGTCTACGTGAGAGTCTTTCTAATGGAGAACCCTGGAGAACCCTGGGTGAAGGAACCGGGGGCGGGGGGGGCGGTTCCGTTGCTGGAAACGAGACACCTTGACCGGGGGAGAACATGAAAAGGTTGTGGGGGTTCAGGGCACTAAAGATGGAGTGCATCTTATCAGGTGATAATGAAGCTTTTATGAAGCCCTTATGCAGGACAGGGATGTATAAGTCACCATGTGCACAAATAGGGTTATAATGGACCGTGAGGGGGTGTGTTTAATCCAAGAGGACATGACCCTTACGTCAGGCTTCATGTCTTATGAATACAGTTTGTCTACTTAAAACCCCCATGCCTTAAACACTGCTGGATACAAACCATGTTTCATGTTTATTTCCAAAAGTTTTTTTATTTTTTATTAATGTTTCACAACCAACAGAGTTTGTCGTTTGCTAAATGCAGTGAAGAGACATGAAAGAGGATGAGTCAGAGACAGTCTCCTTTCACCCAAGAGGACAGCGTAAAAAAAAAAAAAACGTCGGAAAACAATAGATACACGAACACGTGCTTGGAGATAAATTCTTCACATTATCTAAATAGTGTTTTTCCTGTTTCTTAGGCTATTTCCTGACATACACCAACTTGAGGCAGAGTTAATCATAGGAACGCAAAAAGAGGCTTAGTTTTCTACGGAGAGCGAATAAACATTATCTGCTCCTGATGAGAGTCTGAGTTCTTTACATACAATAACAAACCACCATTAGAGCTGGGAGACTTGACAGCACATTATCTTTGATGGCGTGAAGAAGGGACAGTTCTACCATTTAGCGAGCACTGCTAATGAGAGCCGTTATTAAGTATCATCACTTAAACAACATCAAAGCAAATCTCAGAGACTGAGTGGGAAAAGGACTCAGTTGGGTCGGGTGAATCACAGACACAAACTCATCTCCAGATACACAGAATTAAGAAGGAAGAAAATAATAAAACTGTCTTTTTTTTTTTACCCTGCATTCGTTTACCAGGTTTGTGGTCTGACAGTTTGTGAGTCCTTATTGTGTTGTGAGTCATTCACTTGTAATCCCAAAGAAGCTTATAGGGAGCTTGAGTCAATGTGGTACAACTTTGTCTACCTAAAGTGTTGTGTGGCTTAACCAGTTACCCTGAAGAGTATCACTAACACAAGGAGGTCTAACAACACCACGCAGTGCTGAATCGTACCATCAGTAAAAAGAGAAAGTCATGATTGTCTGCAGTTAAACTGGATTTTCACTGTAGCACACTAACACGCAAGACATCTTTGGTTCCTGAAGGTGAGATAAGTGCTATATGCAAATGGGATTAAATCAGCAAAATAAAGTCAGAATCAAAAAATCAGTTACTCTGATTAGAATTCCAGTAGAGATTGGAATGGTCCGAATGAATCTTAGTGTTCCATTAAATGTTCATATACTTAACACCAAGTTTTTAAGTACTTAACACCAACCCAGATAGTTTAGCTTTGCTAAGCATCACTAGTTGGGAGCTAGGATCCTGGAACTGATCATGAACATTTGCAATACTTCATATAGATAATCCAAAACATTTGTAACATACAGCAACACATTAAAAACTATTTCGATAAGTGATGCCGTTGAAGACAGTCTGCAAAGCTACAGTAGACTGCAATAAATCTAATGTTTGGTGAATACATAACGTAATGTCTAAAACTTTCAGTAACAGTATTGGTTTTGATTAACCCTTTAAAGCCTGATTTGCATTATTAAGTATGCAATGTTTACACAATACATTCATGAGCAATGTCTACAAGCTTTGTAGTCTACATGGTAAGACCTTATGTAACACTTTGTGCATGTACACACTGTTGTAGAATACTTAACTATGGGCCCCTTTGACATGCACACAGAAACCCAACACAACTAATAAGCGCAGCTAGTTCAGGCAGGGCAATCGGGCAGCGCGCGTCAGTCATCGGGGACGTAAGGCGTCTTACTCCACCTTCCTTCCTCCGCCCACTACCACACCCAGGTTAGCAGCGCATATCCATTGGGCCACGGCCGATAAGGCGTCTTTAAAAAGACGCGCGGATACGCACACACTCACCCCGGTTGTTGTATGATCAGTGCTGCTGCCACCCTCCACCATCCCCTTCTCCCCCATGCTGTCTGTATGTTCTTTTCACCTGGTGGATTATATCTCTATTGCTCCCTGCCTCATATGTCAAGTATGGATGTGTTGCATCGAGGAGGCAGGGAGCGCTTCCCTTAGATCATCCACTCCGCCAAAGTTAAATCTACATGTCCATGTCATGTAACAATAAATGCTCAAATCTAATACGTGATTGTCTTGACTGAACTACAGTTGAAGAAAGTTAGATTGTCACAAAGTTTCTACAGTGTCATACAGTACTGACAAAATGAAAAGAAAAAAAAAACGTTTTACTAACTTAAAGGAAGCAATTGTAAGAAGAAAATTTAAAAAGTATACTTGTGAATGTAAGATATATTTTGGTAGTGAAAATGAATCAGATCACTGAAACAGTATTCCTGAAATGGCAAGATATGAATTCATCATTAAAGGCATAGTTAGAAATATTTGTAAAGAATTGATTACATATTCATCAACATATATAAACAACAAATACTGAAATAAAAGTTCATATGTTTACACTTGCGGTATAGGACATTGGCAAATATCTGTAGAGTCTTTAGGCCCCTGCTAGGCCATGTAAGGAGAGATGAGGTGGGGCAGGAGAGAATAAATTGCTCTCTTAGGGCTCCTTCTCACTCACTCACTCACACACACACACACACACACACACTCATACACGTGCAACAAAGCCAACCGGTTCCATGGCAGCAGCGGCCCGATATCGCCCCTGCCCCTAGCTCCAGCCTGACCCCTGACCCTCGGCCAGGCCCCACGAGGGGCCTCCTAAGTGGGGAAGCAGATGCCGCAGCACTCCATGCAGATCTCCAGGCAGTCGGAAGACTCGCAGCAGGCGTCCATGATGCCACAATCCATGTCGCAGGGGCAGTTGCAGTCGTCCCCCATGTCGTCGGAGCAGCAGCAGCAGCAGGCCTCGGGGGTGCAGGTGCCACAAGAGGCCTGGGCCACCACCATGTTGCACAGCGTCAGGAACTCACAGAACAGGCAGGCCAGGATGCAGTGGACACAGCAGTCTGGGAACACGAGGGAGATCGGAGGGAGGGGAGGGAGAGTAGGATGAGATAGACAACAGTACTGTATTGTGAGCATTGGTTGATGTTGCTGCTGCTGCTCCGACGACATGGGGGAGTCAGGTGGCTGAGCGGTTAGGGAATCGGGCTAGTAATCTGAAGGTTGCCAGTTCGATTCCCAGCCGTGCCAAATGACGTTGTGTCCTTGGGCAAGGCGCTTCACCCTACATTCCTCGGGGGGAATGTCCCTGTACTTACTGTAAGTCGCTCTGGATAAGAGCGTCTGCTAAATGACTAAATGTAAATGATGTGGGATTATGTTTCTCTGAAAGGCTGTGGACATCTGATTAGGAAGAGAGTTTATCCCTTCTTTGTGTGGTTGATTTCCAGTCACACTCTGACAGATCTTAACCCATTTACTTTACGTCACAACCTAGATGTGCGTGAGAGTGTCTGCATCTGAATGCACAAGCCTTAGAGTATGTGTGTGTGCTGCGACCACTGATGTGTCATGTGTGCGTCTGTATATGTGCATCAGTATGTGTGTCTGTTTATATGTAATGTGTATCTGTGTGTGTGTGTGTGTATCTATGTGTGTGTGTGTGTTTGTGCGCGCCTGTATGTAGGTGGAAGTGCAGGGGGCCAGTGAGGAACTACAGGGAATCAGGAAACTAAAAGCTAAAAGGACCCAACTGCACTTTAAGGTTTGATTAGGAGCCTGGCGAATAATTGGAGCATTATCATGCAAGCTCGCTGGCCTGATCACGTAAAGCTGATTAGCAAAGTCCGAGATTTCTCCCTGGCAAATTGCTGCTGCTAATGCATCTGATTATCATGTCACGTCCCTCACGGCAGGCCTGGGAGACGGGGAGACGGGGGGGGGGGGGGGAGGGAGAGAGTCCCTCAGTGGCACCTAGACAGACGGACCCTCTCCTTTCTAACCCACCAACACAAGCCTGGTTCTCTGGTGCCCTCAAGACTCTGTTTCATTACTAAATCATGCAAACTTTTTCAAAATAGGAAATTGTGGAGGCCTGAATTGTGTATGGATGCAACCAGAAGCATCGTGCGTAGCTGCAAAACAGACATACTGTGAAGGAGGTGTGTGTGTGTGTGTGTAAGACAGTATGCTGCAGGTTAAGCGAGAGAACACCAAACTAAGATTCTACTCTTGGATCAGACACACCACACACACACACTACGCGCACACACACACTTACTTCCTGGTGGTGCCGTATGTAAAGCTCTACCTGTGCTGTGGGCCCTAACCCCTTACTGAGAACCAAGGC
Organism: Osmerus mordax; assembly: GCF_038355195.1. Classification (NCBI taxonomy): domain Eukaryota; kingdom Metazoa; phylum Chordata; class Actinopteri; order Osmeriformes; family Osmeridae; genus Osmerus; species Osmerus mordax. The sequence goes on from NC_090066.1 coordinate 2,761,637, forward strand.
CATGCACAGCCCTGCTTTGGAGTGCTAAACACACAACGCTGATGCAGAGAAATACCATTACAAACAGAGGGCATTTGCATGGCTTTCATCAGACCATCTCCGACTGTCAGATGGGGGGGCATTTCTGACTGGGGTTAGACGAGGGAGGGGGGGAGGGAGGGATGGGGAAAGGACGGAGCGGGCTTTAGACCACTGGATTCTCATGTTTGATTAATCAAAGAATTTCTCTCTCCCTTTTTTTTCCGGGATGCGGTCCGCAGAGCTGACCGTCTTCGGATACACCCTTCACAGAGTACGTCCAGACCAGCGGAGAGACATGAAACGAAGGTGATTCCACCAGAAGTTTGAACGCATCTGATTATTTTTCCCCACCCCCATCACCAGGAGACATACTCCATCTTATTATGTTTCAACACCTGGCACTCGACATGGGAGTAAACATACGACAAACTTTCATTTGGAAACACAGCGGATCTGATCCATTGCTTGTTTCTAGACCAACAAGCGTCTGACGGCGCTGAGAGGAGGGTTAACAGAGTGAGAGAGAAAGACTCGAGGCTGCAGCTAAATGCATGATCTCTCCAAGTTCACTGTGCTTTGAAGGGGCCATAGTGTGGGCTAATCAGCTTTGAGAGCTGTACACTAGGAATGAGACAAACACAGAACATGGAAATAAGCAGCTGGCCATCTCAGCGATTCCTTTGGATGTATAATTAATCAGCTGCGATTAGTATGGATCTTAAGGAAAGAGAGGGAGAGATGCAGAGAGGAGGATGGAAAGAGAGTGTGTGGAAAGGAGGGAGAGAAAAGGGGGAGAGAGATGTATAGAGATAGGGAGACAGAGAGAGACAGCGAGAGAGAGAGCAGCAGGGGATGGGTCATGTATACAAGACAAGCTGAACAATTTATCTTCCCAAAGAAGAGAGAAAAAAAAGAGTGCAAATTGCTATGAGCCCAGCGAGGGAGCGAGAGCGGGTCATGTCTGATGTCGGGGAGGCCTGAAAGGGCCAAACAGAGGCGAGGCAATGACCCCGGAGGAAATAGGCTGAGACACGAGGGTGCAGCGTGACACAAAACAAGCTGGAAGGCCCTCCGACCAACCAGTCCCAGCAAAACATTCACACTAAGAGAGGAGGGAGAGAGGGAGGGAGAAAGCACGAGAGAGAAAGTGAGAAAAAGAGAGAAGGGGTGAGTTAGATAAAGCGATGGAGTGAGGGAGAGTGTTTAGTGTAGGAGAAGGCCTGCTGGAAACCAGGAGGCTTGGCACAATGAAGAGAGAGAGAGAGAGAGAGAGAGAGAGAGAGAGAGAGAGAGATGGAGAGAGAGAGATGGAGAGAGAGAGATGGAGAGAGAGAGAGAGAGAGAGAGAGAGAGAGAGAGAGAGAGAGAGAGAGAGAGAGAGAGAGAGAGGAGGAGAAGAAGAGAGGCCCCCCCCAGGAACAGAGCCAGCCAGGACTAACTAAGGTCTCCGTGGAGACAGTCTGCTGCGTACATGGAGAGGAACAACAGCCACCGTCTTAACAGGCTCTCCGAGGAAGCTCCCGGAAGCACCTTGAACGGTGTAATTGATTACACCACAACAAGTGGTTATCACGGAGCGCTCCCATCCCACCCCACCCCGCCCCGACTCTGCCGCGCCAGGCAGGCGGTAAAGAGGGAGGTGAACCAGGCGGTAACTCCTCCTGCTCGGTATTATCTGCAGCGCTGGAGCCAGCAGCAGCAGCAGCACTCTCCCTGGAGCCAGCCAGCCTCCTGGCAGCTTACTTACAGCCTGTTTAGAAGCTCATTCCACAGGCAAACAGATTATGTTAATCCATGTAAACATTAAAACACAACAGCTTGGCTTTTTTCCAGAGGGAAATAAGTACTTGAGAGAGAGCATATTGATTCACAATACAAGACTACAAACAACCGCCACAAAAGGCGTAATGAGACAGACTTATTGAACGGCTGTTAGTCTAGTTGTCATCTTGTTGTTGTTTTGTTTTTTTTGTCTTTGCCAATTAAGACGTGTAAAAGCTGACTCTGACGGCGGCGTCCCTGGCGAGAAGCCCGCTCTCCTCCTCCACAGGATTTTTAGCAACCATCTAACGCTTGTTAGTCTGGAGACTACAATCTGTTGCACACCACAGCGATCCTACGCCCATTTCTAGGAAATACACAGATCTCCATATTACCAATATGACCTTCTTCGTCGAACTGGGGGGGGGGGGGGGGGGGGGAGTATTTTGATGTCATGACATCTTCAACTGCCTCCTGATCTGTGAGCTATCTTTTAGTTTAGACAAAGAAGGCAGCGGGCAGCAGAGAGACAAACTCAAACGATGAACAGATGCAACCACACACACACGCACGCACATACACACACACACGCACACAGACACTTAAAAGTACATGGCAGAGACAGCGAGGGTGAGGGAGAGCTGAGATGAGAGAGTGTGTGATTCTCCACCAGCAAGAGGCCCCCTGATAATGAGGGGCAGCTGGTTCTGGAGGTGGGGGCGGGGGCAACGAGGGGGAGAGGGGTGGGTTTGGAAAGGGTCTTGAGAGGGGCGTGAGGAGGCCCGCGCAGGGGTAGGAGATGACACTTGGCAGGCACCCTGGGTTTCGCTACCTTGTTAGAAGGTCACACCTATCTGACCAATGGTAATGTGGACCCAATCAGGTTCATTACCTCCTTCACCTCAGCCTCGCACCTGAGAGGTGCTGCTGGGGGCCTGGGCCCCGGGCCTCAGCACTGTTGTTGTTGGGGAAAATAAAGCCACAGGGGGCCGAGCAGAAGGTGGATTTAATGGCCGAAAAATACCGGATTGTTATAAAGTCAGTGCTCATTATGAAGAGGTGGATATCTGGCAGCTTTGTATGGGTGTCGCTCAGCAGAAGCAGCCTTAATTGGGAAACACCTGCACGGTGAGGAATGACAAAGTGTTAGAGAGGCCTGTACGTGTTTGTGTGTGTGTGAGCATGAGTTAGTGGGAGTATGTATGTGTACTGTATGTACAGTACTTTGAGTCTGTGCAATTGCGTGTGTATGTATGTACGTGTGTGTGTGTGCAGATGTGTGTGTGTGTGTGTGCAGATGTGTGTGTGTGTGCAGATGTGTGTGTGTGTGCAGATGTGTGTGTGTGTGTGCAGATGTGTGTGTGTGTGTGTGTGCAGATGTGTGTGTGTGTGTGCAGATGTGTGTGTGTGTGTGCAGATGTGTGTGTGTGTGTGTGTGTGTGCGCTCACCCTCAGGCAGGGTTCCAGGGTTCTGGGAGCCGGTGGAGCTCCCCTTACTCCTCCTGCTGCTGTCGCTGTTCACCGACAGGCTGGAGCGCAGCTTGCTCTGCATCTTCTGAGACACGGGCGACGGCTGCTTCCGGCCCGGCACTGCGCCACACGTGCACACCGGGCGTGCCCCGCGCCCGCCAGGGAGCATTCCGTGGGCACCCGGAGGACCCGCGGCAGGGTGGAAGCCATGTTGGTTGCTGGCGGCGGTCGAGTCTTCCTCGCCAGCCTCTCTCTGCCCTGGCCGAGGGTGTGCCTGAGGTTGGGCTGGAGGGGAGAGAGGGAGGGAGGGAGGGGATGGGAGGGAGGGAGGGAAGGGGGGGAGGGAGGAAGGGAACGGGGGAGGGAGGGAGGGAAGGGGGGAGGGAGGAAGGGAACGGGGGAGGGAGGGAGGTAGGGGATGGGAGGGAGGGAGGGATATTTATAAAATTTGTCATTCTTGCTCTTTCTTTCCCTCAGTGCATGTGAAGTGCACGCTGAGTGGATTGTCTTAGTTGAGGGATTTTCATCTGGATCCCTGTGAGCATCACATCTGAGGAACCCCCAGTTTACGACTCGCAGTGGAAGGAGGGAGGCTTTCAAATGTTGACACATGTGACAAGCCACAAGGAGAAAAACAGCAGAAAAAAAGGAGAGATATAGAAAGAGGGGCAAAAGAATGAGAGCGAGAGGGATAGAGAAAGAGAGAGAGGTAAAGAGAGCGAGTGGTGGAGGTGGCATTTTCAGGGGGAAGCACATTCAGCCCAACTGGGACTTGCCATTTCTCCTCTACATTCTTTCTCATCCCTCTCTCCCTCATCCCTCTCTTCCTCTCCCGACTCCATCAGAGATGCGTCGTTGTGACTGATGCCGTGAATTATTCATCTTTTCTTTGCTGTACGTTCTGGCGTCCTCCATTTTCACGTCTGTCTCACTTTCTACTAACTCTGCATTTTACCCAGACGCAGGTACAGTGCTACACATGGCAGCCGGGATTAGGATAATCACAGGCAGTTCAAGAAAAGCACTTACTGGGAAAGTGTTCGCTATGTAAAGAGCTCCAGCCACGTCGCTCTACCTTAACTTCTCTCAAGTGCTGAAGGAGGGAGAGGATGCAAACAGCAAGCTCAATAGGAAACCATGTCTTTTTTTGTTTGCTTTATCACTCTGTTTCCCACTCTCCCGTTTCCCTCTCTGTAAGAAAGCAACCTTTTTTTCCCCCTTTCTTTCTTTATTTCCTTTTTCTCACCGTTTCCCTCTCCGTCCCGCTCCTTGTGTCAGCTCACCAACAAGGTCAATTATAGTTAACAAGAGATGGGAAATCTGGCCCACTGCTTTTGAACACATCACCCAGGGAGATGGACGAGAGGGCATGCCCATGTAAAACAACACAATTAAACCCACACTGCTTGCTCTCTCTCTTTTCCCCTCTCTCTCCCTCTCCCTCTCGCTCCCTCTCTCCCCCTCTCTCCCCCTCTCTCTCTCTCTTTTCCCCTCTCCCTCTCTTTTCCCCTTTCTCTCCCTCTCTCTCCCTCTCTCTCTCCCTCTCTCTCCCTCTCTCTCCCTCTCTCTCTCTCTTTTCCCCTCGCTCTCCCTCTCTCCCTCTCTCTCTCGCTCCCTCTCTCCCTCTCTCGCTCCCTCTCTCGCTCCCTCTCTCTCTCCCTCTCTCTCTCTCTCCCTCTCTCTCCCTCTCTCTCCCTCTCCCTCTCTCTCCCTCTCTCTCCCTCTCTCTCCCTCTCTCTCCCTCTCCCTCTCTCGCTCCCTCTCTCTCCCTCTCCTCCACACGCTGCCTCCATAAACAAACAGACAGGGTGGGGATCCGCACATCAGGCTATTTGAATTAGACAATTGCTGTGACCAGGAAGGTCATTATGGTGTGATGCACGGCCCAGGTTGATGAGTTGCCCTCACAGTGCTTGACACTGAGGGGGACGGGGGGGGGACGGGGGGGACGGGGGCGACTAAGGATGGCTAACAAGGAGAAGCAGGGATACTTTGTTGTTGCCCGTACGACCCTGTCAACCAGGCCGACCCTGTCAACCAGGCCTTGTTATGCTGGTGAGCTGGAGACGGGGCTTGATTAGAAGTCTCCTCAGTGACCACGCACAACTACATCGTACTGTACAGAGAAACAGGCCAATCATGGAGGGGTGACAATAGGAGAAACACACACACACACACACAGTATTTTTCAGCAACACACAGTATTTTCTCTATAAACAGATCTATAGATGGTGCCACACACCACATTAAACATTAAAGAAGTGAGACAAGCCTTTTCTATAATTCTTCTGGTTTATTAATACAGCCTCTCTGTGTTTGGGTATGGGGTCTCTCACAAACAGCAGGTCTGGAGGAATCGATGAGCATAATTACCTCTGCCTTCCAGAAAGCTCAAGCTTTCAATTTCACCGAGTATGACACTAGCTATAAAAGGAAAGCAGCGTGTACGGTAACTCACCAGAGTACAGGCCGTGGTCGAACTCTCCCCTAGACGGCCTGAACTCACACCTGGGACAATCACCAAGATCAACTCCGCAAAGTATTTGAATGTGAATGTGAGTTGAGTCAGAGATTAGAACGCGTTAAGACTGATGTATTGGGTTCATCGCTGTGGGTAAGACAAATCAAGCACATCTACATGTTTGCAGTGAGAGTTCGTCTGCCCACACCGGTCTGAGCAGGCCTCTTATCTCCTTTACCGACAATAATAATACTGACTCTGATGAATGAATGGAAAGAGGAGTCACATTCATAACAGTGGATGGCGTTAATGATGGTTCTGTCAAAGATAACACTAAGTGAACCATAAGAGACGGATTATATCCAAAGCAGAAAACGTTCTAACCTTGTCTGGGATGGAGCATACAGCAGAACCGATACAAAGTAGCTCTTATTAGTTAGTATAGAAGGATTCAATTAAATTCACTTGTATTGATCCCCAAAGGAAATTCAAGAGTATAAGAGCTAAATAGTTCCAGGTGTCAAAAAGTGACTTTGCACTTGAGCAGAGTAAAGATATGGGCCATGGAGTACACACTGTAACTAAGCTGTCACCGAAACCGAGGGGTTTCCATAGAGTTTGTCACCGGAACACACGGTAAGCCTTTGGAAGACATTTGGAAGACAACTCCACCACGAAGCTCCACAGAGCTCTGGATCAGCCTGAGATCAGTGAAACATCATCTGGGTGGAGTTGACAACACTACACCCTGTAGATGCTGCCATCCAATATAGATGCTCTGCAGAGTTCCACCTTCGGACTAGGAAACATACCCCCCCCCACACACACACACACATATCAAATATGAACAACTCCCACAAGTTTAAAATAATCATAAGCGATTAAAATTGAACAGTTGTGTGGTTTACCACAAAGGCTTGTAGGGGCTGAGGCAGGTGCTGTGTACTCTGAGACGCCGTCTGCACACGAGCTGGCAGGTTGCATTAAAACACCATGTTTAGGAGGGGGCCAAAGCACACCGCCTCAAATTGGACTTCTAACCGGCCTATTTCTAGCGCATCAACAACTGTTGAGAGTGTACATTTGTAGTTGAATAAAACATGGTATCTCTCTGCACAGGCTGTCACCCCCGTCTCTGAGCAAGCTGGGGGAGGGGGGGGGGGAGCACAGCCTGTAGTCTGGCTAAGCAGACTCCCAATTTGGTCCCCCTGAAGCTGACAGGCTCAAATATCTGGGGAGCATTTTTAAAAGGCCAGTGTTTGATGGATTCACGAGGAACACACAAATATAATTGCCATTTGTCACTGAGTCTTCAGTGGCTGCACCACACAGGGACGGAGTGCGAGTGTGTCTGGAGAGCCAGGGCGAAGCGCGGAGCGCTCTGTATGTAAAACTGTGTATTCAACGCCGCTGCTTTTGTCACGGAAAATAAGTCCTGCAGGGGAGAACTCAAAATTGTACCCCAAAGACACGAGAGACAGGAGGCAGCCAATATCACACACACACACACACACACACACACAAACATGCATTTGCCCACACACACACATCAGGAAGGAATATGTATGAAACTGAAACAGAACTGCATAAACAAGAATTCTAAAATAGTAAAGTACCGAAAATATAACAGAGAGGTCAAACAGGTCAGTCTGAAGATTCTAATTTGCACATTACTACGCCAGGAGTCAGATGTATGGCAGAGAGCAGGGAGAACCAGTACAGCACTATGTTTCTATAACGCTCAGCTCCTCTTTAATATTAATGCTTCTGAGAGAGAGAGAAGAGAGTGAGAGAGAGAAAAGTAAGAGAGAGAAGCGAGAGAGAGAAGCGAGAGAGAGAGAGAGAGAGAGAGAGAGAGAGAGAGAGAGAGAGAGAGAGAGAGAGAGAGAGAGAGAGAGAGAGAGAGAGAGAGAGAGAGAGAGGGAGGAGGGCTGTGTTTGCCTGGGCCTATTAGAATGTCCATCATATGGAGCACACAGTTATTCAAATGTCACATCATGTCAGCTTGCTAAACACACCTCCACCTCTCCTAATAGTCCCCATTACACACAGCCTGGAGTTAGAGAATGAAAGAAAGAAAGAAAGGAATTAAAGAAAAGAAAGAGAAAAAATAAGATTTTTTTTTTGTTTTTTTAAACCTCCCTAGTTTTTATTCAAATTCATAAAAAGGTGACAATATTCCATACACATCTTATGGCTGTGAAATTATTATTCCACTAAACCGGTCTAGTTTGTTTGTGTCTGTCTGTCACATCATAAACATGTATATTTTATGCCTGGCTGTCCCTGTACCTGCCTGATTGAAATGCTAATTTGTAAGTGTGCAATGACCTAGCCAAGCCCCCCCCCCCCCCCCCCCCACCTCCATGGAAGCCTGGGGGGTAGTTTCCACCTCCTAACAAACATCTGTAACACCCCTGACTACCAATCCAAAGGGATATATTTTCTCATTAGAAATTACATATATCTCCATGCTCGTATTTATAGAAGCAAAACCAGGGGAATTATGCTGTGGAGGAGAGGAGAGGAAAATATGGCACAATGAATGCTATTACAAAGGGCTCTGATTGAAATGTTCCTTCGGCATATCAAAGCTCGTTTAGCATTTGACCTTCCAACTGTGGCACAAGGACTTTCTTTATTGCGATGGAGGACATGTTTGAAGGGACAGGCAGTGGCAGTCTCACTAGGAACTATCATTTGGAGTATCTTGTCATGGCAAACGCAAGCTGTGATTATTTCCAACAGCCACAATGACAAAATCAAAGTTGGTCTATTACAGTAAAGTGAATATAAAAATGTGGAATGATACAATTATTTTAACAGAATATAGTGTGTATTGTATATACAACTGTACTTAATATATAGCTGTCATAATCTGCGTGTAATGCACTTCAGTCTGTAGGTGTGTAGTTCGTGCTACTCCTCAGTAGGTTACTCACAGTGTCACTGATCCAGTACAGAACTACAGGAAGCAGGAAGCAAGAAGCAGGAAGCAACTCTCCTCTCAAGATTAAAACATCCAAGTGTGGCCTGTTTCAACATGGAGGAAAGTGACACTGTATGACGTGTCACGCTAATGTCGGATCACTCATGCCTGGGAATGTGACACACACACACACACACGAATGTGAAAAGACACACACACATCTATTTGCCTAGGCTTGCTGATGATGGGACATCTGGGTGTGATAAACTAAATGAGTTCCTCTGATAGGACAGCCAATCAGGTCGGATGACACACAGGGTGACAGACCTGTTTCGACTCTATTAACTTCTCCCGTCCCCTCATCCCCCTCCACATCCTCTCGTTTCAGATAGAAACATCCTGGCTTCGTCACGTCTAATTTCACTTTGGCGTTTGTTTTTTATGATGAGCTAAACGTGATGAACAGTCAATACTGCTCGTCTGCTTTCTGTGACGACGTAACCCCCCACCCCCCCCCACCCCCCCTACATCGCTGTTCAGAACTGACTCTTCAGCCGGAACCTGCTGAAGGGATCTGACACAGCGCTGACTATTCCAACCCCCACCTTTCCCCGCACGCTGTCCTCCCTCACTCTCAATAACAATGACAGGGAGAGCGGGGCGTCAGGGATTTACTCATTTCAGATTTGGTAATTTTCGCTGCTGATTGAGTGGAAAAGTAACCCGCGGACCCTGTTCTGCTTAATTACATTTTACAGAGGGGAAGACAACTTGAAAGACAAGAGCTTGATTTGATGACCTGAACCTTTCAGCTCTCTCTGAGGAGGTGCAGGCTATCATCAATTATCCTTCGATTTCAAAATGGAACATTTTGCCAGATGAATATGCCTGACTCCTATCTAAATCATTAAAATGCCCAATGAGATGACATTTTCTCTTAAATGAATCACATTTAAGGATAAATCATTCACACTGTGCTGAAGAGAGAGCCCCCAAAGCCTTCCACGCCAAGCCTCTCCTGCCGTCCTCTCTGCGCCGTGTGGGAACCTGAGGAGCACAATGTGAGCTGATGTAGCATAACACAGGAAATGAAGAGAAGAAACAGCCTCACAACCTGGCAGGAAAAGTCTGTTTGTCTCTTCTCTGCTGTCCCCCTCAGAGGAGAACTCAGGGAGGACAGCTTCATCAGGTTCCCTCCCTCCCTCCCCCCCTCCCTCCCTCCCCCCCCCCCTCCCCCCTCCCCCCCCTCCCTCCCTCCCCCCCCCCCCTCCCTCCCTCCCCCCCTCCCTCCCTCCCCCCCCCCCCCCCCTCCGGGAGATCCCCATCACGGACGATTCAGGAACGGAGTGGAATATGAAGCTTTGTGCCGTGGGGAAAGCTGCACATCTTGCACAGATTGAGGCGTTACACAAGCTAGCTACCACATTTTCTAGAAAGATCAATTGTGACGTGACTCAGAGCTGGTCTGAGGAAGCTGCCAGGCTGGGTGCTGGCGCTGTCTGCTCCACCCTCCCTCCCACAGGCCCAAACAACAACACAGCAACACAGGGCCAACAGCAGGGGAGGGAGGGGGAGAGGGAAGGGGAGAGGCAGGGGGAGAGGGAGGGGGAGAGGGAAGGGGAGAGGCAGGGGAAGAAGGGGGAGGGCAGGAGGCGGAAGGTGGCAGGAAGGTAGTAGAAGGGGGAGAGGAGGGGAGGAATAGGCTAAGGAGAGGAGGAAGAGAGCAGGAGTAGGAAAGGGGGGGTGGAAGAGGAGAGGGGGGAGAAGGAGGGGAGCTTTTCAGTTTCAGTTACATGGATGACTCACAGATTCCACCAGTTTCAAAATCTCCGGCTAAAGTAGAAGTTACACAGGAAATTCACTTGTTTGAAATTCAACGGCAGGAGTGCGGGTGTACGTCCACACACAAAACAGGAATTAATCTACTGCACAAACTCAAACACCACATAAAATTGGGATACATAAGAGAACTCGACAACAAAGCCACCGAAACAACAAGCTATCTGGTGTCTGGAGTCCATCCAGGTAGCAGCCTAGGCCTGGATCAGAGATCAGCGACGGCCAGTCTATCAACACACCTCCAACCCAGGTTCCTTTATTTGCTCTGTATCAATCTCAGCATTAACCCCCAGCTAATGGGACAGCTGTGGGTCAGCGCGCCGCCTCCCCAGCCTGCCAATCAGGGGCTAAGCTGGGGGAATCATGGCTAAGGGACTGGGGATCTCCCACGTCTGAGTAAGAGGCTTTTTAACCGGGAGACGGCCGTATCGATTTGAGCTCCTCTGGCTCTGCTGGGGGGGCGGGGGGGGGGGCGCTCTGTCTGTGGCTAGGCCTGACAGGGAGCTTGGCCTAGGTCTCCAGTCACCCTCCAGTGATCAGAGGAGCTGACTGAATGACCTAGCAGGGGAGGCAGCGAACCTGCAAACACACAGAGGGCATGAGGGGAGGGCGGGGGAGCAGGGGGGGGGGGGGTGACATCGCCAGAGATCTCTGTAATAGAAAAGGGTTTTAACCTTAATGTAGGAGCCAAACCCCTGTTAGAGGGCCTGTAATCCCCTCTGCTCTGCTCTCATTTGAAGTGGCTGCTGGGGGTTTTTTGGGGACTGACTCCTCAAAATCACTACCACCGCCACTACACACAGTGTACACACACACACACACACACACACACGCACGCGCACACACACACCCAGGTTGCTTTGTTGGATGCTTTGTTTTGGTGGCAGGAGAGAGGAGCAGTACTGTTGAATCTGGAGTCAGGTGGCTGAGCGGTTAGGGAATTGGGCTAGTAATCCGAAGGTTGCTGGTTCGATTCCTGGCTGTGCAAAATGACGATGTGTCCTTGGGCAAGGCACTTCACCCTACTTGCCTCGGGGGAATGTCCCTGTACTTACTGTAAGTCGCTCTGGATAAGAGCGTCTGCTAAATGACTAAATGTAAATCTTGCAAGTCAGGAGCTTTTGATCATGTTTACAGAGGGGCATTCTGACTCTGGCTGTCCCTGAAATGCCCCACTCTGTTATAGACGTCTGGAAACAAACATTTGCTCAAACTACATCACAGCAATTACAAAGCGACGTCTTGGAAAAACTGTGTTAAAAGTATGTTGTGTCACGGGTCAACTAAATGTAAAGTGGCAAAGTACAAAAACCAAGTGATGCTAAAGTCGTTGATAGACTATTTAACTATTCAAATACTCCTCCTACACAGTGATACAGCATAATTATATGTTTCTTATTTCACAGTCAACATTCGTATGTGGCCTTTGTGTCTGAATCACGGCAATGATATCCAATAGTAGCACTCATCATACAGAGAGGTGTGCATACCTAATCACACCCACTGAAGTATTTAGAATTTCTTTTTTGAAAAATCCCAACAATGGAAAGACTTGTCGGCACTTCTAGAAATGCTAATTACAGTGCTTGAAATTTCCCATATGAAATCTATCTGCAGCAAGACAATGAGAAAATAATTACAACTGAGATAGACTTACAATGGCCATTTTAATCAACCCCTACGCTAGCATTTCACCCCTATTCATACCGGTTTTGATTCCATGACCCACTGGTAAGTAATCACTTGAAAATTACATCTGGGTTTTTAATGGGCGCTTGCTTCAGTCGTGTTGTTTCAGGCGAGACCAGGGTCTCAACATTACAATAAAAGATTCAGTTCTTGCATAACAACAAGCACGCCGTGTACAATTTCTTTTTTATAACATTGAGGAGTACAAGGGGAAAAACAAAGACCTGAATGACGTGTGGAAGATTTTGATCCGAAAATACTTAAAGTTGTTTCTGTTTCATTAGTCTGTCTGCTTCAGAATCAGAATCAGAATCAGAATTCGGTTTATTCGCCATGTATGTTATACAAACACGGAATTTACTGTGGCAGGGATGAGAATGTAGCTCACCTGTGATCAGAACGTAGATCACCTGTGAGATGCTATGTCTGGCCACCTCTGCTGATACCCTCCTTAATCACCTGACAATCACATAACCATTCCAAGGAGGAGCCAAGATCCTCTCAGTGTATTGTATGCATATATGCAGAACATTCCCTGCAGCTAAACCAAGGTGCTGCTTTGTGAGGCCCTGCGCTGATGCCCGTCCATTAAACATCTCATCTGCTTTCTGAACTGTCGCACAGTAAATTCCCTTCCTAAAGGTCAGTCCTCTACCCTGGTAATAACCTTGAAGGTTCTGAATAAAACACCCAATCAGGACTTCACACAAAGGCCAGCCTAATGTCTTTTTCTCCACGGCGACAGACATGTCATTTGACCTTCCTCCGTCACTTCAGAAATCCCTGAGATAAAAAAAAAAGAAGAAGGAAATCTGGTCTTGGGCACTGAGGTCTTCTTTATCCACGAGAGCACTTAAAAACTATTTGACAATCCGGTGAATAATGTGACGATTAAACACCTAAAACTGGCGTTAGGTCATGGCAATTTATTCTGGGAAGGGCCGACAGAGCCAGTACTCTGTGTGGAAGAGATACCAGGAGTCTGAGGACCACACAGGTCTCCAGGGAATGCCTGTCTCCCCCACGAGTCATACATACACACACACACACACACACACACAACCCCAGGCCTAGAGAAGCCTCAGCAGTAGTAGTCAGGGAGAGCAGCGTGTCTCTCATCCCCCTGCATACTAGAGGTACAGGACCGAGCTAAACCCCAGATAACATCCGTCTGTATTGACCTAGAAGTCAAGGACAGTGTTAAGTCTGATCACACTTAACAGCTCACTGCTCTAATCTTAATGCTTCTGTGGCAACTCTATAACAGCCGCAGTAACAAACCTGCTTGTTGTTGACTACGTAGCATTCAGGTGATTGAATAAAACGGTATGTGGCCAAGGTAGTTTCTAAACACAGGGGTGAAAAAAACAGATCTGAAAAGATGTGGTCTGTCATATGACTTCTTTCTCACTTCCTATTTCTCTTGCATGTGGGTGATTGGCTGAATCTGCTCACCACTCAAGCGTGTGTAGTCCACACCTAAAATAAGCTACATCCGGGGTCCTCAACACTTAACAGACACATTTGGGTTTTTTGGTTTGAAGTGACTGGGAACATGCTGGAGTAACTTTCTCAAAGGAGGAGGAGTCTTCTTCCTTCCTTTTAAAGTCCCAAAGCACCGGGTCTACAGGGAGAGGCCTCTTTTGTGGTGATAACTCTTATCCCAGAGGCTCTGGCAAGATGCCGTCACAGAGACTCAGCTGTGATTGGATGACAGGGGGATTATCCTGCCAGGAGATTGGTCAGAACTGATTGGTCCAGGAGGGCAGGTGAGTGGCCAATCTCCCCCTCGTCAGTCAACAGCTGAGACCACGTCAGCAGCACAAAGTTGTGAACAGTTGCGAAACATAGAAAGTTCTCAGAGATTTGTTCATGATTTGAACCATGTTTCAGTCTTATGGGAAGACTTCACGCAGCTGTTGTTTGTGAGCCCGTCTTGAGAAGCCTTGGTAAACAGGGCCTTGGCAAGTCGTCAGCAGCAGACAACAGGGACAGGAAAAGGGGCCCTGGAAAAGTTAACAGCCTCGAAACATATGAGCAAAAACACAATGCTGGGTTTGAGGTTACATGCTCACATGGATGGAAGCAATCAGAGGCTATTAGCTTTGTTCAACACTTCTCTCCGACCTCTCTCTCTCTTTCCCTTTCTCCTTATTTTCGCTTTTCTGCTGATCTCTTTACTCGTTACTGCTGTTAGTCAACATTCAACAAGAGCTGCTGTTGCCAAGGGAACAAAGTTGTGTGGCTGAACATCTACAACACAGCACGTGTAGCAGCATTGTGTTTTAAGCTTGGTTGCAAAGGTAGCGTCTCTCAGGGCCACTGTGACAGGATCTGACTGGCTGAGACTGGCTGGCAGGCAGTTTACAGGATGAACCAGGTTGTTGAGCGCTGAAGTACAGTGGAACAGGACACAGGGTGTGACGGCTTCTTTCCATTCTACAACAAATGCTGAGAACTTTCCCATCAAACTTGCTGCTTTTCCCCAGTTATTATTGCTAGGTTGTTATTTTTTTTTTTCAAAAAGACTTCGGGAAGCAAACATACTTTTCTTAAGAGTGTTTCTTTTCAAAAGACTTTTCAATTCTTGTTCTGACACACAAACTCTGCTTAGTTACCCAACTCTGCTCCACAACAGTATACATACTGTACACTCAAGTTACCGAGCTTATTCTAAAGTTACTGAGAGAAATCTAATTAAAAAAATACAGGAATGCTTTCATCTGTCCCAATAACTAGCCCGAGAAAGCATACAGATACCCTGAAACTGGATGGCAAAGTACGTCAGTACATGATAATGATCTACACAGCATCTACGGAGCGACACAGAGGATATTCTGGCCCATCCGAGGGTCTGGAGAGCCAAGGCCAAACCACGACAGGATTTCCTCCTTCCCACTACACAGAGCTGAGGCTTGGAGGAGGAACAAGACCCTGACAAGCCAAGAGGTTGCCATTATCCTCACACAACAGGGAGAGCATGATACACTACACTCTTAAAGTCTGTTATCAGATGGTCATGCCATCTTAATATTTGTCTTGGATGGTGTAAGACACTGTTCCCGCAGTAACATGGGCTATAGGCTAACTGTGGTAACACAGAAACTATTGTTAACTGGTTGTCTGTTCACGACAGGACATGTTGTTTCAAAAACAACAAAGTGGGAACTAACTAGATCACTGCTCTCATTATAAGGTAGGGTCTATCCACCTGATGGGTTGTCTTGCATCACAAACCATTGCTTATATAACAGTTTGAAGTGGTAATAATGACCACATGATAATAGCAGGATTTCCTGATGTTTCCCAGGCTGTGATTATACTCACTTCTTACTGGGTCACAATAGGAAGGGCACTCTCCAGTCATGTGATCTTGTCCTTCAGCACATGGGTCTCTGGGAGATGAAGTTCTAGAAGTGTTTGTCGTTCCTGATGATTCAGTGTCACATGCATCTGCAGATAAAAACAAATAAACTTGAACTAACTTTTTTTAAACATTTTATTACAAAAAGCTGTTTCCAAATGGCTTAGGACAACAGCCTAAGTGAAAGGAAGAGGAAAACAGAGAGAGAAAGAAAAAAAGAGAGTGAGACAGAGAAAGAGAGAGCAGACAAACAAAGAGAGAAGAATGATCCTCGTTGACTGTTTGAACGCTCTCCCATCAGGAGGTCAGCTGGTCCAGATCTAAGTGCATACGATGCCTCTTCCTCCAGGAGCTTGACCGGAGAGTCTGGGGTCAACCTTCCTCCTGGGTCACCCTGGGGGCCCCCTCCCCGACAGATAAAACCTGGTTCCCTGGCAAACGCCTGGCACAACATGGAGGGCGGTTCAGGTGCCTCCAGTGCCAGCAAGGTCTGGGATTCATTTTCCCTCCCTGTGCTGCCCCTGGCTGTGCGTTACCTGCCAAGGATTTTACTGCCATAAAAGGCTGCATTCATCTCCATGGGAAAATAGTACACAAGCGAGCCCTGTGCTGATAGCTATGTACTACAGAGGAACAGATAGGCTCGACTTTAACCTCCTGACAGGGGTCTTTAGCATCACTATGAGGATCATCTTTACAGACACAATGATCTGAACCTGCCACAATGCTGCTTTGTTTTATAAATACTATTTACTCGCACCGCAGTTCTTTCACCGAGTTCACTCCTCGTTTAGATGAGATTTCAGGCAGTAGACTACAGAGGTACTTCCTGTTTGGGCTTTCGCTGCTGTATGGTGACCGTCACTGTGCCCCCCTTCATGTTAGGACGTTTGAGGAGATGAAACTTAAAGAACGACTGAGGAAAGCATAACAAATGTCTTTTTTCTTCTGGTGAAAGTCGATGATGTATTGTCGCACTATTAGGCCTTGCTCTTGTTTTGTAAGCAATGACAGATGAGAGAGTGGAGAGGATAACACACACACAGACACACACACACACACAGGCTCTAGATAGATGTGGCACCAGCCAGGCCTGGGGCTGAGATATGGCCATCTTTAGTCCTGGCATGACTCCTTAGATCGATGCACACTTAGACTACAGTAGCAGCATGAGCATGTGTCACTGATGCATGGCAGTATTTAGTGATCACAGTTTGAAATAAATTGGTCTATTCTCAGAACACACAGAGTCCCTAGAGAGGGGATATCCAGTTTGAACTGAGCTGGCTTTGAAAAGGTCCAGCAGTGAAAATCCATTCCCCACCAGCACAGACTTGTGATTGCTTACTCCGTCCTACTTTGCTATTTCTGACAGTGCTGTAATGATGCAGGGGTATAAATAGGCTGGTTAACGCTTCACTGGCTAGTTACAAAAACGGGAAAAAAAAAGAATGGGGCCAAGCTTATTTTACATGTGATAATCTTATGGGCAACTAGAAAGTTAATTAAAAAACTATAATTGGCTGTGCTTCCTCCTAATAGTCACCAGGGCGTTGCTTCAATCTTCATTGGAAAATAATGAAAACATTATCATGCCTAATGCTGAGGCCTGGATACTGGTGTCTGGTTGAACCACACAAATGTCATTTAAGGGGAAAGAGTTTTCAGGTTGTCATCATTGTCCTGTGTGTACTGATGAAGACTGACAAGCGTGACAAACATGATTATGATTTTTTGATGATTCGTTCCTTTTCAAACCTGAACAATGTTTTGTAGTCAACTACA
The DNA here is from genome assembly GCF_038355195.1 of Osmerus mordax. Lineage (NCBI taxonomy): Eukaryota > Metazoa > Chordata > Actinopteri > Osmeriformes > Osmeridae > Osmerus > Osmerus mordax. The sequence goes on from NC_090066.1 coordinate 2,778,956, forward strand.
TTGAGCAAACACAAGGTAATGTGGTCCTTGTCTATGGTCAACTATATCCAATGAGAGTATTGATATAGGAACCTAAACAAGCTTTAATAGGCGTGACAAGTCTGCAATAAACATTTCACACATACATCAGTTGTCTACTATTAATGGCACATCTACACTGCGAGTTGCGCCTTACCGTGAGAGTTGGATAGAAGTGGACTCCTCTCTTGTTGAGGGTCGGTCCCGGGCCCGCTAGGCCCTTCCGGAGGCAAGACAGTCTCCGTGGACATGAGACAGTCCTCTCTTTGAGACAGATGGCAGAAAAAGATCCTCCTTTTCCTCACCCGTCAACTCTGTCAAAACAAACGTCTGATAAGCGAAGTCATGGTTAAAACGCTGAGCATAACTCAAGGAACTACGAAGCAGGAGATTCTGGTCTGCTTCACAGTGAAGAAAGTGACGTCAACATGCATAATGTCGTTAAAGCTTGATGGAATTTTCCCCTCTCTGCCTTTACATAAACTGCGGAAAGCCTAATAGTCCATTTTTCAACTTGTTCGTTTACATAACATAGTTTAGACAACTTCTCATTGAATCATAACGGACACGTAAGTAAACATGCATCATAGTTCGTTGATAAGTAGGATACCTTTCAAACATGACAACTCCCTGCTTCAACTTTGAGTTATTAACATCCTTCTTGCGCGACAAATCGCCCTCCGGTTGGAAAATCACGGTCTGGATAACTATCTGAATTATGCAAAAAGTTGTCAATAAGTTTACAGAAAAAAGCGGTCAGCCGTTAATCCACAAATTGCCGCGCGCAAAAAAACTATTTACTCAGAACAGAAGTCTTCGAAGCTGCTACAACTGCTCACATATGAAGTTGGTCTGAAACATCACATCATATCCGGATTCCTGAAGCCACTCGCACCCGCGCCTTTGCAACTGCGGACAGTAGACAGCGTGTGTCCCGCGCGTGAGCAACAGACGTTGAGTGTAATTTGGAAGAGTGAACCAATGTTAGCAAGGAAGTTATTTTACGGTATATTGTTAATACTTTCAAATATGTTGTGAAGCAGAGAAGATAAAGAGAACGTGTGTTTTCTGTTATTGTTGTACTTGTAGGCTACTTAAAATAGAAGAATAAGTTAATTTGGTTTAGGGTTTGTGGAAACCCACACACTAGTATGAACTAAGTTTGCCCCATTCCCAAGTTAAACTCATTCCAAACTCTGTTCTTGTTCACTTTAAATGAAGGGCAATGGCACAGTGTACTCACCTCACTGTCCCCAATACAGGGAACAGAATCAGTCCCGTTAGTGCAGTCTTTTGCTGATTGCTATCATATCCTGAACCCTATTGGTAGCACATAGCTGAGATTTTAGCCCAGTAACATGCGGGAGCAGAGGGTGATTGATGTGAAATATGCCCTCCCTCATTGACTGCCTGAACTCCATTTTCTGCTCCTAATGCAGAAATCACTCCAGGTCTCCGGCATAATGATTTACGATGAATCTGTGTCAATGTTGAACTCGGTAAACCCCACGTAATCCATCTTAGAGATATACCCACCTATAGGCCAGCCGAGGAAAGAATACAGCTCTCTCTCTCTCTCTCTCTCTCTCTCTCTCTCTCTCTCTCTCTCTCTCTCTCTCTCTCTCTCTCTACCCCGTTTGTAAGTGTTGAATCCATTACAGGGCTGATCTGTAATCACACAGGGCCCCGGTGCCCCTCAGACGGTAATTACCAGGATACTGATACTCCCTGTCTCCCTCCCAAGCTCAGAGCTACTGTAAAAACCAACCAGCAAGCTGGGCTCTGGGGCAGACGCCTGCGTACATACTGGAGATGTACAGCATTTTCCATAGACGGTAATGCCATTGTAAGAGATACGGCCTAAGATTGCGTTAAAGTAATTCCCTCCCCTGGCCTTGTTGTAGTCATTGTGAGAGTCTGAGATCGAATCAGTGCAAACCACACACTGTATCTCATATCATACTCACTGTACTTCGTGATTGAGTCAAGGCTCCCCCCATGCACCGTGGGAATACAATAATGTTCACGCGTTTTGACTGCTTCGCCAAATCTCTTGTCTCCACTTGAACCCCCCTCCCCTGCCTCCCCCCCTCCCCTGCCCCCCCCCCCTCCCCTGCATACCCCCCCCCCCTCCCTTCACACCCCACCTTCGTTCCTCGCATAGCGCCACCATCGCTGACAAACATGATCTTGTGTGTGATCATGTGCGTAGCCTACCAGCACCCCCCCCCCCCCCCCCCCCCACAAGTCAAAGTGGTGCCGGCTGTGTACACAGAGGGGCTGTCACAAGGCGTGTCAACGCAGGGTGTCGGCGTGGTGTCAGCGGCGCGTCTGCTACAGTCACATCTCAGAAAACAGAGGAGGAGGCCTCTGTTGACTTCATGTGTGTGTTTGGCAGCCTGCCTGATTGGTGGAGTAAAGTGGTGCCAGATCCCTCTCTGGTTCCTCCTTCTGCTGCTGGAGCTCTGAGGGCCCCTGTCACTGACACACAGGAACATCACTGAACTGGGGGAGTCAGGGGGCCGAGAGGCTGGGGCCAGGGTCAGGGGGCCGTGGGGCTGGGGGCCAGGTTCAGGGTCATGTGTAGGGTCAGACACAGGGTCAGAGGTACTGGAGGATCAGACCCAGACCCAAGGTCAGCACTTGAGGGCTGTCTGTCTGTAGTTCAAACTGAGTACAAGGAGAGGAGGGTCCACTGTCCTCCACTCAGTCCACTGACAGAGTGTGACTGACTTCTGACTTGCTCTCTAAAAGCATGGACCACTTCCTGATTAGAGGGTTAGTTGATGGAGCCAGGAGAGCTAAGGGCCTGGAGGAGGCTCTGAATGGGTCGACCATACAGTTGGCCCTCAGCCTGGGCCTACCCCCACTGAGATAACTACCGGCCCCCCACAATGGCTCTTGTTGAGAGCTCTCTCAGGTGCCTGGTCATTTGGTTTGTGTTATGGATATTGAGTTTCCCACCGAACCGACTACAAAAGAAAATGTGTCGACTGCGAATGGAAAACCTGTAATTATCCCTAATGAGCTGATTCTTTAGCGAGAGGCCGTGGTCAGAATAAGAATGTGAAACTTAACTGACTCACCCGTTGTCATCTTGACTTTAATGACCGGCGACGGACGAAGGTGTCCCTTTGAACCTCAGAGTTGCGGTCACAATACGCACACACGTAACTGATCAAACCATCAAAGAACTCACACATAAGTCTCTGCAGAGTGAGAGGAACTTAATAAGTTGACACTTTTGAAGCACCCCCTAAAAAAGGAGAAAGTCTGCCATGGGTGTGACTTGTCGTGACCCCCGGCGACCCCCGTGATTAATGACATCATGGTCAGTTCGTTTAACAGCCGTTTGGAATAGTCTCTGATCAAAACACTCTCCCTGTTTTATTGGTCCAACTGTCAGACATGCAGACATATTCGCTTTGACAAAGACTGTGATGATCCCGACTATTAAAAGTGTGATGCCCACATCCAAACTCATTAAAACAACTCTCCTTGTGATCAGGTCAAGACAGCAATTAAATTGTGATTTTCAGGCAAACAATCTGTGATTTCCTGTAAGGACTGCATACCGAGTTTCAGCCTTTTGTGCTCACACATGTGGGCTGTTTAGCACATTTAGCACTGTTCATGATAAGTAGCAAATGTCCAACGAGGAGAGTCAAGCCTTAATAAATATGTATCTCTCAAACAAAATGACTGACAGTCTGGATGAAAGACTAATAAAAAAAAAACAGGCTTTCATGCCTGTTCAAGCCTACTGTCTGACAAGCCCACACAAACACCAGCGAGGTTAAATTGAAAGATTCTTCAAAATGGTTGCGAGCCCACAGCCAGCCACCATGACATGGAAACTGACAGGGTGTGTTTGGACTTTGTTGACAGTGCAAACCAGACCGTGTGGTTGGCGTGATGACCTCACAGCATGGACAAGCAGAGAAACAGAAGTGTATCAGTGTCAGAACTGAGTCTAAACACATAACTGGTTGTAACCACCTGGTCTGACACACACACACACACACACACACACACACACTATCAACACACACAGTCTCCATTTCCTCAACTGTGAAAGAAACATGTCATATGATGCTACACGCCACGCACAAGCGTGTGATTTATGTGTTAAATGGGTGTCACACTGGGTTAGGCAGAGTACGACTTATATGAGACCATATTGTTGACATATCAACACTCTTGACACAGAGCTCAGCTCTTGATATGATGGTAAGGGAGTCAGGTGGCTGAGCGGTGAGGGAGTCGGGCTAGTAATCTGAAGGTTGCCAGTTTGATTCCCGTCCGTGTCAATTGACGTTGTGTCCTTGGGCAAGGCACTTCACCCTACTTGCCTCGGGGGGGAATGTCCCTGTACTTACTGTAAGTCGCTCTGGATAAGAGCGTCTGCTAAAATGACAAAAAAATAAAATAAAAAAAATAATAATATGTCTCCCAGAGTTCCACAGGGCTCATCTTCTGCTACAACACTCATCACATGTTGACGTGAGCAGCATATCTCCAGCAGGAGGAGCGCAGTGGGATCGCGACACGCTGGAACCCAAACTGCCAGACGAAAAAAGAAAACAGATTTCCGATTAGTTTAAAAAAGGAAATCGTACATCTCTATCATGCTTTTGCATCATGCAAACCTTTTTTTTAATGTCAACTATCATCAAACAGTCATACAGTTTGGAATTTGTCAGATCTTCTAAATCAGAAACGTGTTCATTAATCAGTACCCAGCTCAGGCCTGACACAGTCGCTCTGGCCACAGGCTCAGTTGGAGATATATTTGTGCGGCGTGACACCACATAGCCTCATAGTCCTGCTTAGCCTCTCACACGGAGCAAACACATACCCCAGAGTCCTGTTAGTGCTACCCCCCTTGGGTGAGGCAGGATACCACACACACACACACACACACACACGCACATGCACACACACACACATACACACACATACACACACACACACATATACACACACACACACATACACACACATACACACACACACACACACACACATACACACACACACACATACATACACACACACACACACACACACGTCACAAACACTCTCTGAAGCCCCAATCATATTTTGAGAGATTAGACTTCTGCTTTATTTTGATTAATTGAATGCCCCTCCTAGACCCCCAGATTAGGCTTTGACACAGGTTATAATTAAGAAAGGCAGAGCTGAAGGTGTGGGGAAATCTCATTTTTAGAGAAATGTGAGTTTTAATTTACCTCATGCTGAGCCCAGGCTGGGATCACCTGCAGAGAGACGATCCACTGTGCATCGCTCGGCGCATGATGCCCGGCTTGGACCCTGAGTGCGGTTAAAATAAACCTTACACCAATTTAGGGAACGGCAGTCAAATATTTATCTAGTTGATGAGCAGGGCTGGGTGTGTGTGTGTGGTGCACAGACAATAATTAAAGATAAACCAAACCAAAGGTGAGTGGTCGCCATGACACCGTCTCCCCTGTCATGCTGTGAAGGACAGATGGCCTGTTATGAATAGAAGACCTAAGATTATGAGCTTATACTTGGGCCACACCAGAGAGAGGAGCTGTGGAAGGTTCCGGTGACCCTGTGTCTGAACATGTATATGTAAGTCCTGTGGACGGTAAAGAGGAGACGCAAGAAGCTATTTCCTGTTAGAATTTTGGAAAGTGTTCTGATTAGTAAACATTCTAAGTATCAACAGATAGGAGTACATGTTAGCTCAGTTGCTGGGCTGTAGGTGACATGTTTACAGCTTCCCATCTGGATATCTAAGCACATTTCAAGTTGAATACCACCTTTTCCTTTCCTTTCTGAATATCTACAATGACTTCACAAAAAATCTTCTCGTGTATCTCAGTGTGGTTTATAAGTATACTGGCATGGCCATTCTGATGTGTGTGTGTGTGTGCCTGTGGAGAAGGCCTGGTTTCCCTGTCAAGAATCACAGCCTGAGGTGGGAGTCTAGATGAATGCTACTCAGCACTCTCCAAGCACAATAACAGGAGCTGTGGACAAAAATCAATAAAGCACTGGAGCTCTCTGTCTGTTTCTGCTCTGTGGTCTGCCTCATTCGGATAGTCAGCTCTCTTTCTCTCTCTCTCTCTCTCTCTCTCTCTCTCTCTCTCTCTCTCTCTCTCTCTCTCTCTCTCTCTCTCTCTCTCTCTCTCTCTCTCTCTCTCTGTCTGTCTCTATTTGTCTCTCTGTCTCTCTCTCTATCCATCTATACTGTATTTCTCTCTGTGACATACACACACTGATAACTCAGTTAGGCACTAAAGAAGGCCACTGGTGTCTTCTGTCAGGTGTGTATGTGTGTTAGTGTGTTTTCTCCACAGCAGGCATGTGTGTGTATGTATGCGTGTGTGTGTATGGGGGTGGGCTCACACAAGTATGTATTTCACCTCGTGTAAACACAACACCAAGCTAGCTTGTATCCACTCATGGAATGATGACGTTCTCAACAGTTAAACATGCTCCTTTAAATGTCAGCAGTAAGCTGTGGACTCGGAGCCGCAGTGTGAGGGTCGGGAGATTTGCATGCAGGCACATCCCGATAGGAGAAAAAGGGGATTTCACAAATCTCCTATCAAACTTGTCTAATTATGTTAATCAAGAATTCTCCAAATGTCAGCATTACCAACGAGGAGGAGGATTTGAGAAGGTAAACTTAGAATCACTGATCACCCGGCCAAATCAATAACCATATTAACGATGTTAATTAATACTCTCCTTATAATAATAACTGTTTAAATCGTGTACGTTGAATTCATACAAAGTCTCAACTCAATAGAATACATATTTCCCCAAGCTGAATCAGCACAGAAGGCCTTAGTCAGTCAATATGTTCCTACATACTGTCATACTGTAGATGTTGTACCGAGCTGGAGGTAAAACCTTATCACACATCTGAAGAGGCTCTTTGGAAATACCCTTTGTGACCACATTAACATTACACATGACAGGACTGTCAGACACAGGAGATGCTATCAGCTGCGGTTCACGTGTGAATCGCTCCACTACTTAAAACCACCCTCTCTGGCATTTATCTCATCTACAACCAGGGATGGAGATTTGATAAAGGTGTGTGGGCCCATTTGTGTGTGTGTGTGTGTGTGTGTGTGTGTGAGTGTGAAAAGCAAGGCCTGACAATGTTGGGTAATCTATGTTGAACTAGTCACAGAAATAAAGTAGAACACAACAGCTTCACCTTCTAACCAGAAGCAGACATGGATGCATGACCCTTCCGGAAGCTAGGTTGAGACATCACTGCGATGTAGCATGCGTCAGCCGTGAAGACGTGAACCTTTCAAGACGTCCCCCCGCTGTCAAACTGTCCATGAGTTCATTTTTCCACTCTGCATCTTTGTCAAGCGTCTTCACTCTCATACAGTTAGCCTGAGCTACATCGCCTGTGCGCATGTGTTGCCCTCTTGACCTCATAGAACAACCTAGAATGAGCTTGAGACAGAACAAAACATATTACACCCATTAACATATCATTGAAAGGATGGAAGACCGCCACCTCCTATTGGTTCACGCCCTTATAAATATATTTAAATATGTCAATATCATGAATACATAAAATTGTTATTGCCTGGCGTCATCTTTAAAAGCAGGCAGTCTTCACATTGTATTGTTACTTTGTTTCTCCTAGGAGAAGACCTGGATGGCACACACACACACACACACACACACTCTTACACCCCCTCACCTACATGTACACCCACACCCTCACCTACACACACACACACACACACACACACACACTCTTACACACCCTCATCTACATGTACACACACACACACTCACACCCTCACCTACACACACACACACACGCACACACCCTCTTACTCTGTCTATCACATACCTCTACACCTATCTGACTACAAACAAAATTCTCATTTTCTGTTGTCACGGGTCAAAGCAAAGACCAATTTCATCAACGTCTGCCGATGTGTGTGTGTGTGGTGTGTGGTGTGTGAGTGTGTGTGTGTGCAAGTGTGTGTGCAAGTGTGTGTGTGTGTGTGCAAGTGTGTGTGTGTGTGTGTGTGCGTGTGCAAGTGTGTGTGTGTGCAAGTGTGTGTGTGTGTGTGTGCGTGTGCAAGTGTGTGTGTGTGTGTGCGTGTGCAAGTGTGTGTGTGTGCAAGTGTGTGTGTGTGTGTGTGCGTGTGCAAGTGTGTGTGTGTGAGTGTGCGTGTGCAAGTGTGTGTGTGTGTGTGTGTGCAGGTCCCGAGATGTGAGCCTCGCTGCGGGCCAACACCTGGTCCCTGTTAGCAGGGCAGGAGCCAGGCTGCAGCCAGATGTGCTGCAGGACTCAGAGGCTGCAGACCGTAGCTGCACAGGTCCTGCTCCCACAGCATCAGAGTGTGGGTGAGGCGACCCGCGGAGCCCTAAAACACTGCCATCACAACCGGTTAACGTAACGGTCCTTTAGAAGAGTCAAGCAGGACCTGGGGTTCTTCAGTGTGACTGCAAATCCGTTAGTTATCCAGCATGCATCTGTCTGCCTGCTTATTGACAGAGTCACGGAGATTAGCATTACAAAGACAAGGGGTTTGAAATGTGCTCAAAACATGTCATGGCTGATATTGCTTCATTCCGGCTTCAAGCATGACAAAAAAATCTGCACTAAACACTTTATTCACTTTTAAAAACACACGCAACTACCTCTCTCTCTCTCTCTCTCTCTCTCTCTCTCTCTCTCTCTCTCTCTCTCTCTCTCTCACACACACTTATGCATACACACAGCCCAGCATAGAAGCTATCAGTGTTTTGACAGTATTGTGAACATCTAAGAGAACAAATTAATTAATTAAATATACTGGACATTTGCCTCCCATGTGCTGAATAAACTGTGTGCTGAATCCGTAGTGGGAGGTTTGCGGGCGACAAAGGGTGTGATAGCACTTTTACCTTCAAATCTCCCTCATTTCTTCTCGGCCAGAACCGTAACCCTAGCCATAACCATAACCACATGTACAGTGCATACTTCTTAATGATCTAGCTGTAGATCTATCTGGCCTAGTTCGAGTGGAACTCACTGGTCCAGGTCTGGTTCAAATCATTGAAGATTTCATTGACCTACTGTAGTTTTAACTGAGGATCTAGCTGTCTATATGTTTGAGCATCTAGATGTTCTAGTTGTAGCAGATCTAACGTGGATCTAGTGGCCCTAGTTCTATGTCAGTCTCACTTGTTGCAGATGAGCTTGGAGATGGTGTACGCCTTGTATCCAATTAACAATAAAATAAACCCAAACAGATTTAAATTGATTAATCTTTAATGATACGAGGGATTTTATACAAACGCACACTTGACAGTGCTAATTTAAAGCAAATACGAAGCTTGATTAAAAATTCCCAAGGCATGGGGTGGGGATGATGGGGGGTGGGTTTGGAGGGGTAAATGTTTGAATAATTTATTTGATTTAATTGACATGACTGTGATGTTGTAAACAGAAATGTTTTGATGTTGATAATGTATTTTGACAAGATTTTTGGGCTGGATCCAGGAAAGACAAAACAGTAAGTGTGCCAGAGAGAGGAGAGCGAGAGAGAGAGAGAGAGAGAGAGAGAGAGAGAGAGAGAGAGAGAGAGAGAGAGAGAGGAGGAGGAGGGAACACAAAGAGGAGGAACCAGGAGACTGAGGGTGGGGGTGCCAGACTCTTCTGGGTTTAAAACCTGTCTGCTCCAAATGAACTTTTACCACTCTCTATTTACATATTATTCCAGGCACCCAGCCAGTCAGTGTGCCATCGGGTATCTTATAATAACTCATTTGAAGAGAGAGAGAGAGAGAGAGAGAGAGAGAGGGAGAGAGAGAGAGGGGGGGGGGGGGGGCTAGGAGGAAAACGGGGATGACAGGCTGGGGAAACAATCAGCAAACAGAATGGTACACTAACCTGGGAGCCAGCCTCAGGCTGCTGCACTTTAGTTTGACCCCGGGAAACTGACACTAAACAGGATGTAAATACAGCAGGAGAGACGGAGAGAGAGAGGAGAGAGAGAGGAGAGGGCTAGAATGGGGGTAGAGAGTGAGAGACAGAGGGACAGAGTGAAAGAGAGAGGGGGGGTAGGTGAGACAAGAGAAGAGACGGTGATTCTTAGGCCGAGCACATCTGCTGTTTGCCACAGTATTGCACAGGGGCTGTGGTTGCCCGCGACAACACCACTCCCACCGGCCCCATGTGACCTGCAGGTGCCAGCGACCACCTATGGATGTGAGTCACCTCCGGCAAAAACACACACACACACACACATCCCCATGTCTTGGGTACCTCTGCCTGCCTAGTAAACACCAGTGTTATCGGTAAACAAACAGTCTTACTTGTGACTATAAATGAATACATCAAATTTTGATGGAATCTCCATGTTTGGCCCCTGCTGCCAGACAGCCTGTACACCATGATACAATGTACACCTGCATACATGAATACCAAGCAAGGGCCTGGGCTGTTTGTAGGGATGGCTGTGTTGACTGAATTTTTAAAGATGTTATTTTGATTTGACACGACTCTCAAGCCCGGTGGAGCAGAGAGACACAGAGGCTGCAGGAAGGCCTGTGTGAAGCCAAGAATCGTCTAACTCATCTCTGGAGGAGAGCTCGCGGACTAAGGCCCAGTGCAGTTAAGTAGACCGCCAGGGTTCTGAATTCCAGATCACCGTGACAGACAGGCAGATACAGAGGCAAGTACATGTTTTTTCTACAGCGTAGATGAAATCAGCATTCAAATAATAATAACACGCACCGTAACATCCAGGCACCCAGCCGCTGCGTGGCGCGAGGGGCATGCGAGCGAGGTTGACATTACAACACACACGTTTATGTTGCCTGACAGTATAGCACGATCCCACATCAAAGGAAACATCCGCTTTTCAATGAAGCGGCATCAACCCCTTCGCTTTATTACATCCTCAATCAATAAACACTGGCTGAGGCGGAGGTAATCAGGAAACACAGCCAAATCGGCTGACAATGTATCAAAGCCAGCGCTGGGAGGCAACAGCTCAGCCTAACAAGCGCTTGATTACCGTTAGCTGTAACTGACATTAGTCAAAACCAAAGGAGATAAAATAGAATAAGGAATGTGACTCTGGAAGAACCCCTCGGCTGTCGGATACTCCTCGCTGTGTTTGATAACAAGCACGCCTCCTCTTTGATATGATAACAAATATAAATTGTTTAAAAACATCAGAGGCGAGGGGCGCCAGGCGGAGGAAGGGTGGTGGAGAGACGGGCAACATCTGCAGGCAGAGGGTGTGGTGCACCGGGGCTTTAGCTCAGTGGGTTGTGCACAGTCTTGGGTAGCATGCCATCAACATAGAGTATTTCAGCCTGTCTCCAACAGGGTATGTGCGCTGAATGGATGCTTATTTAGGAAGTGAGCCAATGCAGTATTCCTGGCTGGCATATGTGTGTGTGTGTTCAGGCTGACCCTCGGGTTCAAACCAAGGTGAAAAGGGAAGATTGAATCGGCTTCTCCTCATGTCCAGGGTCTGTTTGTTTCGATGCAAGGCTAAAAGATACAAGGAGGTGGTGAGAGGGGATGGAGAGAGGGAGGGAGGGAGGGAGGGGAGGAGGAGAGGGGAGTCTACAAGCCCCAGGTATGGAGAATGGGTGAGCGAAAAAGATGCAGGAGAGAAGAGGGGAAAAAAATCTCATCCAAATAATTTTTGCCCCTTGGCCAGTAAAATGCAAATAACAGATCAAAGAGGTTTGGAATGGAAAACTGGAGAGATTGGAGAGAATATCATCAAGCCTCTTAAAGCCACTGCAGAGTTTAGACACGTGTGAGAAGCATAGGAGAGAAACGCTGCACCTCAGGAATCCCTCTGACCTGTGCCAGACACACTCCCCCTCCCTCTCTATCTCTTTCTTTCTCTCTTTCTCTCTCTTCCTAGTCTCCCTTGTCTCTCCGTCGCCGCTCTCTTTCCCCCGACTTGAAGTTCTTCAGTTTCAGTCGCCTATCCCTTTCTTTCTGGAAGCCCAGTTCTATTCATGGTTCACAGTACAGTACCAGCCTGTACTGTAGACCTCTTCACAAAGTGCTGATAAATTCCCCTGATACATGTGAGCACAAAGCTGGTGTTTGATAGTCATGAGTGGTTGATTCCACTTGTACATTGGCATTTCACCCAAGCAACAATATGAAACACCACTATACTTTGTAGAAACATGAATATACATTTATGACTGTACAGAGTGTACAGTTGACCCAATACAACAGAAGCTTGATAAAAGTACTACACATACAGACTGGCTGCCTGACTAGTGCGCTAGCTTTAGTCTGCCTAGTAAGATAGATAATGTCTGGCAGGCCAGTCCACTTGTAGTGTGGTACACAGAGAGACTGGCAAACCATTTATATAGTACGGTCGCTAGCTGTAAACTGTCATTAGACTTGCAGGTTAGGTTAAGTAGCTCACCATATACAGCAGTAAACCTAGCAGGCTACTCAACTAGTAGAATTACATTACATCTAGACAGACTGGCAGGTAGGCTAATGAGTACAGAAGCTATGTATAGTGAATATGTTTGCCCCCTGGGCTGGACTGTACGAAGGCTTTACATATAGAGACAGTGTGGTAGGAAAGGGCCCTCCAGGTGAGCAAAAAAATACAAAAACTTTCCAGAGTTTATGATGGCAGACGAGAACCAGCTGAGAATGTGGTGATGCTCACGGTTGCCCTGACTACCGTTTACAACCTGTACCACCTGGCCGATTCAGATTTATGAGGGTGATGTCATCAAATAAAATGATTATATGGATTGATATGCTCTATTTTTTCCATAATATCTTGATACTTTTTATAAAAATTGACAAAAGATTATTTATTATATTGAACACTAATAAGAATGACTGATTGTGAATTTACTAGGGGTGCCTGATGATAATACAACTTTTCCCAAGCCAGTCAATCACAAAAATAAAATAACCTGATGTCTATGTCAAATAATGAGGCGTAATCCACCAAAACGCCAGTTTTCTGTAATATGAATTCCATCACAATGGTGCCATGCCTAACCCTCCTCCTCCTCCTCCTCCTCCTCCTCCTCCTCCTCCTCCTCCTCCTCCTCCTCCTCCTCCTCCTCCTCCTCCCCTCCTTCACCCCTGAGCATCCACATCAGCAGCTTGTCACCTCTAAAGTCACCCCCCCCCCCATCTGGATTAGAGAGCGGCGGTAGATGCTCTGATGCTGCTACAGTAACCTAAACACAGCTGCATTTTACAGCTGGTCAGCAGAACCTGTGAGGGCTGAGGATGGAGGGATGAGGATGGAGGGATGAGGATGGAGGGCTGAGGATGGAGGGAGGAGAGGACAAGCGGTCTTCATCCTTCTCAAAGCCTCTGTTTTTTCCTCCCAGGACCAAAGTATTTGCCATTTAATGTAAATCCTTAATCCCCCCCTCTCTTTTCTTTCTTTCTCTCCCCCCTCCCTCCTCTACTCTATGTCCTTCCTTTTTCCATCCATCAATCCCCTCTTATTTTTTTTCCTCTGTGTGTGCACCTTCCCACTCCTCGTTATAACCAATCATTTGAATTTCAGTGCCCGGTGTCACCTGCTTTGTAATCTGATTACTTCATGGAAGGAATTAGTATGTATATTTAATGCCCCCCCCCCCTTCCCTCTCTCTCTTTTTCCTCCTCGTCTTCTTTCCTGCTCTTTTTAAATCTTGATGAGTGTTGCAGGAAGAAAAAGAGATAGGGGGCTTTGCTTGCATGTCTGCCGGATATGCCAGCACGACGCTAATAAATGACAGCTGATTTATGCATCTGTATTCTTTTATTTATAAAAAATAGCAAGCAGACCGATTTCTGATATTAATAATACAAGTGGATCCACTTTGATTAAGCCTGTGTGCAGAGTTGCGCATATTCAGTATTACAATTAAAGCTTGTGATGTGAAATGGGAATGACAGAGTAATGAAGCAAGCTAGCGGAGCCTGAACCTAGACTGTCCAGCATCATTACGAGATATCTTAGATGAAGAGTAATTATACGAGGAACACTGAAATGTCATTAAAAATCTTCAGTAAGTGATTTAACCCACTATTCCTCACTAATGTTAGATATTTCTTTTTTTCCTCCATCCAACTCCATGTTTTTTTCCTTACTTTCCTTTTCAATTTTTTGGGGGATTTTTACAGAGGCCAAGATCGAGCATAAAGTTCCTCTTCAGAAGTTTCAGAAAAAAGACCAGAGCCTTAAATATGCTGGGATTTAAAGACGCAGATACAATCAAGTGTCCTAATTTAATTTAGTGAATCAGAACTCAATGGTGGTGGTATGTAATTGAAATCGTTCTTTAATAAATTCAGATGAATTGGCAATTAGGTCTGGATCTGATTCCCATGGAATGGATTGAAATTGATAGCAGTAGAGGTTCTGGAGCCTATGACACTTCAGCCAATCACTCTCAAGCTATCAGGCTCACACTATGATACAAGTCATGTGAAGAAGAAGAGGAGAGGAATATTAAGACTTCAGTGAAAGGGATTGTTGTCTCTAAGAGGATTTAGTTAATCTGATGCTGCCTCCTCATTCATGTCTGATGAGATTATTTACTACAGACAGATTTACCAACAGCCTCTGTTGTTGTTTTACAAGCAGCCGGGATGTGAATGAACAAACAATATTGTGTTACCATGTTATATTAATCAGTGTTTTTGTGGAGTGCCCGTTTTCACACTTTGAGTGAGCGTGCATGTGTGTGTGCCTGGATGTCTCTCTCAGCGTGCGAATGTGTGGTAGGTGAAAGATATGCCACAGGCAGGAATTCATGAATATCTGCATATTTCTCACTACTTTGTTGGGTTAATCCCTTGTTTCAGTGTGAGAAATGTGCATTTTTTCCATCTTGCATCACCCCACTAGCAGCACATTATGTCTACATGAAGTCCAAACATACATCATATGTACTCCTGGACCCACTGATGTCAAATATAGTGAATGTTTGACATCAAATAATATAATTTATGGTCTTTCTGGTTCAACTGTAATGTGCAAGTAAATTCCATTGAAAATGTTTATAATATGGACAAAAAATAACATATAATCGTGATGTAAAACATTTAAAAAAAATCCATTAAATAGCCTACTTTTTAAAATGTGTATAATTGTTCAAACATTACATTAATATATTATTTTGTCATTGGAGAGAGTGTTTAAAATGAGAACTTGTCAAAACCCTTCTGAAATAGAGAAGATCCTCCGTCTGAGACGGAGAGGCTGATAAGACAGCCATGTGACTGGCGTGACCGCGTCCGATACGGAACACGGAGCCATGGCACAAACGGGCATCGGCAGAGGGAAAAAAACGCCGAAGCGCCAACGTGCCTTGCAGCTATGCAATTATTTTTGCTCTGCGTCCAACATCAACTCGAGAGCAATGCAAATTATTTAAGACGCGCTTTTCAGGGGCCGCAATTATAATAATGATGATCTCAATTAGCGCAGCCGTTACCTCGGACTATTTAGCAGGCAATTTTGCAGCCTGAGGGCGAGGGTATTCTGGAGAACCGACACGCATTGTCAGGCCAAGAGAAGAGGAGGGAAAGACAGAGTGTGTGTGTGTGAGAGAGAGAGAGATAGTGTGTGTGTGTGTGTGTGTGTGTGTGAGAGAGAGAGATAGAGTAAGAGAGTGAGAGAGGGAGGGGGGTGAGTCTTCGGACCTTCAATCAATAAACAGTAGGCTAGACTGAGAGGAGATATTTACTACTGTGTCCCGGAAGGGGACAGTCCCTAAATTGACCTAATTGGTCAGTGTTGGGGATGAAATGGATGGAGCGTGCAGCACAGCCGCTAATTTAAAGGGGCACGTCACAAGCACTCAGACGAGTTTCACATTCTAGTGTCTTGTATTGAAATTGCACTGATAAAATAACTTTACTTGCTGTACAGTAAATTATGATAGATTAATGAGTATGACACTGTTGATTATTTAGTTTCGACTGTTTGAAAGAACTAGAAACGTTAACGTTGAAAATCACAAAAAACACAGTGTAAAATAACATGTTACCCAGATTTTTGCAGCTTTTGCTATGTGGCATCAACACAGTAACACATTTGCCCAGTACTTGGTCCCTCTAAAGATTTTTTTTCAGAGAAATTAACTCTGACCTATTTAAGTGAATTCTCTCTTTTTCTCCTCCGTAAATATAAAAGGGACTTCTTTTCCAACGTCGTTCAAGTGGAAAAGGCCTGCACCACCAGCTATCCTTTCTTTTATTCATCGTACTGTAAATAACTCTACTTTATGAAAAGCAGCCAGTGTGACTCACGGATACCTCTCTAACCACAACACATTATTATTTCATGGTCTTTGAAAGAGGGGTCTGTAGCATCGCTCGCACTTTAATGTTGCAGCTCTCTCTGATGTTGTGTGGTACACAGCGGCCCTTGTTGCACTTCGTACGCGTTCCCTCACTTGAATTCACAAACACTTCAGAGTGCATAAATAGCACGGCATGCGAGTGCCTCGCGAGGTAGCTAATGCTCTGGAACGGCATTGAGAAGATAACAGCAGCCACGGCTTCTGCCTGGGACTGTCATGGGGTGTGTGTGTCTCAGAATGGCGTTGTTTTCTGGCCTCTCAAGGGACATCATATGAAGAGAAAAAAAAACAGACGTTTGAGTTACGTTTAAATGACCAGCGGACATGAATCAAAGGTTCCTGGAATGTCCCTGGCCAACCTCTGGAACGTGTAGAGGCCTGTGGAATACAGACCAGCAAACAAGCAGCTACATTGGTCATGGTAGATTCATTGTGAATCTCAATGAGTGTGTCAGTTAGAGTGGTCCATGACCGACAAGGTGCAGACCGCACTGTAGCTGAGTGGATTTATCCACTGCTTGTCACTCTTTGTTTCTGTGGTCAACACGAATCAATTGAGAACGGGTGGTGAGATACCGTGGACCAGGCGGGGAACTGCAGCCGTGAAGGCTGCTGGTAATTGGGACAGAAGCACAAACAGAGGCAAGGAGTACAGCCTCGACAACACTTACTCTTCTTCTTCTGCCAAAAGAAACCAAGTCCTTGGCTCCGAACCACCTCTGCTACACAAGGTCCTGCTGCTGTGAATCATGCTCAGGCAGGTCTTTGGCTGAAGCACACAGAGCCAAAGCCATTACAGGACCAGAGGGGAGATTTACATTACATTTACATTTAGTCATTTAGCAGACGCTCTTATCCAGAGCGACTTACAGTAAGTACAGGGTCATTCCCCCGAGGCAAGTAGGGTGAAGTGCCTTGCCCAAGGACACAACGTCAGTTGGCATGACCGGGAATCGAACTGGCAACCTTCGGATTACTAGCCCGACTCCCTCACCGCTCAGCCACCTGACTCCCTGAGATGGTGCTGGGTCCTTGTCCCAGTCAACTAAACAAGACTGTAGGTGGTGGAAGCTAGAACAAAGACATGTAACATATACATTAAAATTTAATTGCCTGTTTTTTCCATCCCCTCTTGTCTCTGAAGAAGCACAGTCCTGAAACGTTAAAAGTGTAATGCCAGCTAGAATTTCATGGTTGTGCCTTTGTAGAATAAATGATATATGTGTTGAAGAAAAATAGGGGGAAAAAAGTAGAACTCCCTGATGTTGGAGGTAGACAGTTGCTTTTCAAATCCTAGTTTTGGTCCTTTATTTTATTCAGCAGTGAAAAGCCATGAATACACAAAATAATAACTCCGGTTACAATTCTCACCCATGACTTCTAATGCCAGAGAATCTTAACGTATGGACACAGTACACCGTAATGAAAAGTATCAAAAATTAGTTAGATCAAAAGAATAAAGAAAAAAAAAAAAGAAAAAAAAAAGAAAAGAAACGGTATTCACCAATTACATAAACATATGTGTTTGCTACAGTCCAATTCACTGTATACATAGGGAGATCATATTCCCAGTTATTAGAGAATGACAGCAGTAGAAAGGATACATGACTCGACTGCAGGACATAATGCTTCATAAAGTATGCACAGAGGTACAAGCAATAAATACACACGTTAGGTTAAGCCTTACAGCTACGCAAAGCAGATGCAGAAGGAGCAGGTTTGCTATTCTTAGCGAGCAATGAGAGAACAGTAAAAATTCATGAAACTCAGAAAAGAAACACTGATTTTTTTTCATCTTAGAAAAAGTCTGGTAAATTTATGGGTCCACCAACATTTTTTACATAAGTATGCACAGTTATCAAAATACAGACAAAATCAACCCAGAATATCCAGACAATCCTAAAAACTAATAGAGGAGAAGATCGCAGTTCTGGAGGTCTTTCTGGTATTATGTGCAAGCAACTATTTTAGACATTATTTTACTTGATTTTTACAAAACCCATGCAAAATCTACAGGTAATATGCATTCTGTGGCTGACAGTTTTTTTCCTTCCCAAAATAAAAACTAAAGAATATAGTTGAGGTATGCATTCTTATGCATTGTACGTACATTTAGGCCATCATTCATCCCAATGGTTTTTATTATATTATTTTTATTAATTCTTGTTTCCAGTCCACCAAATGATTTTAGACATGCATTTTAAAACACAATATTCCCTTACAGGTATAATACATCATCATTCTACAAATGTTTGACAACCTATTACAATGCAACTCTTCCATTTCTGACGTATTGGGAATGTAAACGTCTTGTTGACCCATGTCCGATGTGACAAGCGTATTAAAGTGTAACAGCTCTTGTGGCGTACTAATAACTCGTGCAATCTGTCATAATTGTTCTGAAATTGTTTGTGCAGAGGTAGAACCTTTTAGAAAGCCTTTTGGGTAAGTGGGAGAACCCTTTTTGAAAGACAGAGCGTCCTTATATTTGGTGTGATAAGATTATTATGGACGTCGTCTTCAAGTCGTTTTGCTGACTCCAGCCAAGTATTGAAGGGATAAGCTTTGTTCCTGGGCCCAGAACCCTCTTGAAGTGGAACTGGCATGAGTGAGTGTGTGAGTGTGTGTTTGTGTGTGCGTATTGTTTGTATCTATGTGTTTAGCTGTGGTAAATATGATGTTAACTTATGCACCAAGCAGACAACTCCGTTTCATTTCTGTTTGTGTTTACCGTATGGAGAACCAGAAAAACTGGCAATCACGAACACAGTGGTATGTGTGAGCCTGGGAACAGGAACTATGTGTGTGTGTGTGTGTGTGTAGTTCAGAGTTAATATATCCCATACAAGAGGAGGCAGAATTTTGTGTAACTTTGGTTTGACTGAAAACGGAAATGACCATATTAAAGCAACAACACTTTTCTAGATGACATTAGCAGTGAGAAATGAAATAGAGTTTGGACGATCACTACAGTACTTCAGTTCTGTCACTAGGATATCAAATGTGATATAAAACAAGTAACTCATACAGAACCCACAGCGCAGTTAAGAAGCCTCCTCTGCCATCACTTCCTGTTTCTATATAGTCACGAAGCTATGAATTACACAATGAGTATTTGACTACAAGTTAAAGCAAATATCACCTAGAAAAGGTTCTCTTAATCTCTGATTTCCCCTTCTACAATGGCTATATTATTTGCTTTGACATGATAACCAAGCCACATTATTTCATATCAACTTGAAATTATGACTTATTTGGCTTTGCTAGATATTTTAATGTTTGGTTACTATGTTTTCAGTTTCGGTTCAAACACGGCTCTGAACAAGCCGTACGGTAAGAAGACATGACATATCTGACAGTCCCACTTAGAACATTACATATTCACTAGATTAGAAAAACAATGACATGATGGGAAACGAAAATTAAAAAAATTATATATAAAAAAAAAAAACACAAGAAAATAAAAGATTTTAAAAAAAGAAAGAAAATAAAATCAGGAAAACGATCATCACAACAACACAATTTTTTTCTGCACTTCCACTGAATACACAAATGTTTGTTTTGGTCATGATCCACTGTTACAGTAGCTGCGTTCTACCAGTCAGTAAGTCCCTAGCACATAATTCCTGTTCGCTCTCTCTCATCTTCGCTTCAGTCTGACATCTCCTCTACACACCAAGTGGACCTCCTATATGAGTTATCAAATTACACATCAAAATCAGTTTTTTTTTCTTCTTACTCATCTTTATACAGGGCTAAATAAAACAATCCCAGAGGTTATTCGAAGGTAGTTTGCGGAAAAAAGCTTCTCTTTGTACTAGTTAAAGTCACAGAAGGCTGACCAAAGTAGTCTGGTGGCTTCTGTCTAAGCTATTGGCCATTGCTAGGGTAGGCTTTGGTTTCTAGCTGTCGCCTGTGACTGTTTGCAGGTAGACAAAGCTTCAGAACGAGGAGGTAAAGAGAATAGCAGAAGAATATGCAGAAATGCATGTTCCCCCTAAATGGTGCTTTACACAAACAGTATTTTTTTTTGTCTTTTTCTTTTTTTCTTTTTCATCTTTTTAAATCAACTTAATATTCACGTTTTCACTTTTCATCACAGACAGATAATAGACTGGAAGCCTACTTTTTTGACAGCTGCAACAACAGTCTTGGTACCGCAGTTCTGTTATTGGTGTGACTTAGTAGATGGCATTTACATTTGGGCTGAAATTATAATACAAAAGAAGAAAGGAAACAATGAAAAATAAAATACTGGTTTTTAGAATTTTAGCAACATACAGGCAGTGACACTAATTTCTGATACTACTCCTGTGCAAATGATGACAGAGCAACAACTTGAATTGAACCAGCAATTGTTTCTAGACATCGGCTAGGGTGGGGTTGGTTGGTTGGATATTCACAAACTTAAAACATATTATTTTTTTGGCAGTATATGAGGCCATTAACTTTCTACAGAACAGATTTGCCCGCTTTTTTTCTCATATCGTTTCGTCCATGAGCCCATTTTTGTTCAGTCTGTTGGCCAAGCCAGCTAGAGTCAAACGGGTCGTAAAGTTAAAAAGCAGACATCTCATGCCTGTCATGTTCGGGGTCCCATAGGGCTGCAACAAAGAGTTCCTTAGGGTGAGACTTTCTTCCGGATGCATGCTCAATAAATAGTCCTAGTGAGAGTCGGCTGTGTTCTGTTGGGGAGTGGAGTGGTTTCTGGTCTTGCAGGACACCTGTGAGGGGAACAGTGTGGTGGAGGGATATAGCGACCGGATTTCCAGTCACTCCAGATCCTCTGATAGGTTACCCTCCTCCAGCTCCCGGTCGTCGTCCAGCTCTGGGCTGTGATTGGCTGTTGTGACCAGTGACATCGGACAGTCGTCATCGTCCATGTTCAACGGCTCCTCCTTTACATGAATGGCCGGCCTGGAAGAAATGGACAAATATGGGTGTCAGTTTTCATTAAAACATATTTAAAAAGCACAGAAAAAGAATCAACAACTTCTATAATAATAAATAATAAAATAATAAATTTTAATTTCTGAATGTTACTTCTGACATTTGCATTCACCCTTTATTTTTTTCTTTCAAGGATCGGATCTGTCTACTGTCAGCTGACAGCCTCTTGGCTGAACAGCAGGTAAGAACAACACGGCTGTTTGGAAGATGCTAATTCACCCTGAAACAGTAAGCAACTGACTCCAAATTGCATGAAAAACAGGCTCTTGTAAACGTGACAAGCGCTGATGCGCACACATGTTCGGCCTTCAAAAGTTAGCTGATGACACCTGCATGAAACATAAAAACACACCGCCACACGCCACAGTATAAATAATGGAGAAATATTTCATCCTCTCCCAGCCCCCCTGGAGCAAAGGGAGTGCAGCCTTTTTTTTTATCTTGTTAATAGAAAGCACCGTCTCTCGTTAATATGCAGGGGCTGGCGTGTCGCTCCTCCGGAGGAGCAACCCGCAGCCAGGCTCCGCCATTAATCAACTTCAGCCCGCCAGTTCAGTTGGACACCATGATACATGTTTTTAACTCTAAATGGATGAATATCTTCACCCACTGTCAATAAACGCACTGAGAAAACAGCGGTTTGAGAGGGATGCTCTCTCCCCCCCCCCCCCCCGGAACAACAGAGGAGGACAGAGTGGACGAAAAGTGTGCGGCGACTAACAAGAATAATAATGCTGTCACACACAAACAAGGCTCAGGCTGAACCCAGGTCCTAGTCTGGTAGAGGGGTTTGTGCCACAATGATAAATCTGACAAAACCTAATTATTTCTGACACGTCGGATGCATCAGGAAATCCCTCCGGACTCAGAGAGAGAGAGAGAGAGAGGACGAGAGAGGTGGAGAGAGGGAGGGAGAGAGGACGAGAGAGGTAGAGAGAGAGAGAGGGAGTGAATTCCATATCCAGGAGTCTCAGTATCACTGCATGTCTGCCAGCCATCTCCTGGGTTGCCTTCATCAATGGCAGCGAAAACTTTGAATTTGAAAAGAATTTTAAAAGGTACAGATTGCTTTAATATTTATAGCTAAATAAATTAATATTCAGACCTAGTAGGGGAGGAGGGTTGCCTTGCCTTTTCAGGAAGCTAGCGGGGTTATGAATATTTCTGTTTTTCTTCCCCAGCTACGGGTTCAGAGGGGAACCAGAGTCAACAGAACATGGACCCAGAGGTGAGAACACAGGAAATACAGCTCATTGTTTTCAAACAACACTGATCCTCATTATCTGATAAGGCATTTGAAATTAATACTGCAATATTATTTTTATATTTTTTTTTTTACATCAGTTTAATTATAGTAATTTTTTATTTGTGATTGCCAGTAATGAGCCAGCTCATTCCAGTGAATGCTCTAGACAGTGGAATGTAGGGATGTGACACAGTGATGTGTCACATCCAGATGATGGCACATCCACAGTTTCGATGCCAGACAATGTTTCTGGTAATCATCTTAAAAAAATTATAAACAATCTCCCAGATATGCCAATGTCAAGTGAAGGCATCACGGTGGAGAGAGAGACAGACTGGGGTTTGTCCATAAGCAGGGACCAGACTGCTGCCAGGCCCTGCTCACTGCTCCTCATCTACTCTGATTAGGTACCTCCAACATGGCGGGTATTAAGGAAATGGAGGAGAAAAATGATTAGTCCTTCAGACTGCATTAAAGACGTACTGTATGGATGAGTGACTGGCCAGCTGACATTAAGAAGCCGGGCTATGAGTCTAATAAACAGAACCTGGGTGCATGTGTGTGTACAGTACGTGTGTGTGCTCGTCCTTACACTATGGGATAGGCAGCCATCACACTGAGGCATGACAGGGATGCAAATAAGGTCATTAGCTGGGTGTCTCTAACGAGTGTGTGTGTGTGTGTGCGGTGGGGGGGGGGTCTGTCAAGGGACAGACCGACACTCATCATCTCATCTGACACAGATTAATTCACAACCCATCAACAAGAAGGAGGAGGACTAATGATGAGAATAGACAGGTCTCAAATATGAACAGGTCTCAAAAAAACTGAATATAGTGCGACACACCATACAATCTTCCTCACGTATCCAGTTTTTCTCTTATAATTGTGTATTTTGTGGTGGTATTTAATCTTAATCGGAACTGATTTTCCTCTTAAAGTCCTCTGAAACCTATTCTTGTGTTCTAGATAGCCGGTGTAGTTCATGTCTTTCCCTTCTTCTCAAGCATACTTTTGAGGGCACACACACACATGCACACACACAAATGGTAAATGGTAACATGCCTGGAGCTATCTGGGTAGCTGTTTGGCTGATAGCATTAACCTCTGAATGGTAGCACGAACAAAGGGTCTATCTAATTGTTGGATTCGCCTGGTTGTGAAGTACCTGTCTCTCAGGAGAAGAGGTTCCTATGAGGTGTACTCTTTAGTTAGTGTTACTCCTCACTTCATTATTAAACACATCCCGGAAAACCCACTCATGAAAAACACATTTCTTCCATTTTGAGCATGTTGTGGCCGTGTAAGTGAGGGAGAGGAGGAAAAGAGGCAGAGAAGGAGATCAGGCGCGCGCGAGAGTGAGAGAGAGATGGAGAGATAGAGAGAGGGTAGATATGGAGAGGGAGAGAGAGAGTCTCCTGTCCTGCTATTAAAAGTTAAACAACCTAAGGGAGTGGATATGCCAGGATTCTGTCTGGGCTGAGGCAGATTTGGCCCACTTAACACCCCCTGGCCCATTTCCGAGAGGAATAAACATATCCAAACATATTAATGTATGGCCAGTCAGCCAGGGCCAGTCAGCCAGGGCCAGTCAGCCAGGGCCAGTCAGCCAGGGAACAGTTAACCAGGGTTAGGAAGGTGAGACTGGAGTCTGAGCCCGGAGCAAGGCAGCAGTGAGAACATTCCTCATCTCTTCCACATTCCAGAGGTCGCTAGCATGTTTCTAAAGGAGGGCACCAGGAGGGCACTGTACATTTTACATTTAGTCATTTAGCAGACGCCCTTATCCAGAGCGACTTACAGTAAGTACAGGGACATTCCCCCGAGGCAGTAGGGTGAAGTGCCTTGCCCAAGGACACAACGTAATTTTGCACGGCCGGGAATCGAACTGGCAACCTTCAGATTACTAGCCCGATTCCCTAACCGCTCAGCCACCTGACTCCTCCACTGTGTATCCAGAGGTGGCTGGCATGTTTCTAAAGGAGGGCACCAGGGTAGGTTTGCACTGTGTATGACGGGGGTGGTGTTGTGTGTGTGTGAATGGTACTGTAGTGAGTGTGCCTCAATCTAGGCACCAATGCTTCCACCCCCGTCGCAGAGTCTAGGTAAACATGACAGGTAGGCACGTATGACATCACTGATTAGGGGAGAGCTCGTTGGCTCCACACTGAAACCCACATGACATTAAAATGTAATGGCCTCCTTCTCTCTCTCTCTCTCTCTCTCTCTCTCTCTCTCTCTCTCTCTCTCTCTCTCTCTCTCTCTCTCTCTCTCTCTCTCTCTCTCTCTCTGTCTATCTTTTTCTCTACCATTAAATACAGAAAAGAAAGGCAAAGATTTGAAAGCAATTAATGATACAGTCAGCCGCTAAATATTAATAGGGAATAGTCGTGCATAAAATATGACATCTAAACCTCGACAATGCCGTTATTGGAGTAATTAAAAATGAGTAATTAATTGTATTATAGTATTTCTAGGTTAAAAATGCTTCTCCCCAAAAGACCAGGGTAAACCTGATAGAGAAGTGAGTGTGATATCATGCCATCTGGCTACAGTATGTTCACAACCCTGTCTGGGGTCACACTACCCGCAAAAAAGTCAGGTGGCTGAACGGTGAGGGAATCGGGACGGTAATCATAAGGTTGCCAGTTCGATTCCCGGCTGTGCCAAATGACGTTGTGTCCTTGGGCAAGGCACTTCACCCCTACCTGCCTCGGGGGGAATGTCCCTGTACTTACTGTAAGTCGCTCTGGATAAGAGCGTCTGCTTAATGACTAAAATGTAAAAATGTAAATGTAAAAAAAGGCTTTCATTACTAGATATTTGCTGCAATGCACTATGATCATTTAAAGTTGCTTAAGAACCAAATAGAATAGCAGAATATCTGTAAAGCATGTGCATGTACTGTATAAGTGTTTCTGTCAATGAGTGTGTGTGTGAATGTTTGTGTTAATTTATGTTGGGGTGTACCGCTGAACATGTGGGTCTTCTACTATGGTTCCTACACTGTGTGTTTGTGTAGTGAATTGTGTGTGTGCATACCGTGTATGTGTGTGTGTGCATCTGTGTGAGTGTATGCATGTGTGTGTCTGTATGCATGTGGGTATACATGTGTGTGTGTATGCATGTGTGTATGCATGTGTGTGTGGCCCAAATAGACTTCTGAGACAGTTTTGTCTCAGTTGCATCTGCCCTGTGTCCTTCTGGTGTATTTGTGTGTACGTGTGTAGGAGTGCATGTCTGTGTGTGTAGGAGTGTGTGAGTGTGTGTGTGGTGCAGCCACCTACATGTGGTCCGTGTGGGGAGTATCCAGGGCTGCCGTGTCCGTTGGAGTCCAAGTGATCCAGGGACCCGTTCAGCTCGTCGTGGACAGACTGCAGGAGGCTGGCAGGACTGCCCCCCATCATCCCTGGGGGGCTGCCCCCCATCATCCCTGCAGGACTGCCCCCCATCATCCCTGCAGGACTGCCCCCCCATCATCCCTGGCGGGCTACCCCCCATCATCCCTGGCGGGCTACCGCCCATTAGACCGTGAGGACTGGCACCCATCAGGCCAGAGGAGCCTGCTGTTCATCAGACCGGGGGTCCCCAGCAGGGGCAGGGAGGTCTCCGCCAGGGCTGCCTGGTGGGGGAGAGGGTGGAGGGGAGAGGGTGGAGGGTGGAGAGAGAGGGTGGAGGGGAGAGGGTGGAGAGAGAGGGTGGAGAGAGAGGGTGGAGGGGAGAGGGTGGAGAGAGAGGGTGGAGGGGAGAGGGTGGAGAGAGAGGGTGGAGGGGAGAGGGTGGAGGGAGAGGGGGAAGGTGGAGTGAGAGGGTGGAGGGGAGAGGGTGGAGAGAGAGGGTGGAGGGAGAGGGGGAAGGTGGAGTGAGAGGGGTGGAGGGGAGGAGGGTGGAGGGGAGAGGGTGGAGAGAGAGGGTGGACGGGAGAGGGTGGAGGGGGAGAGGGTGGAGAGAGAGGGTGGAGGGGAGAGGGTGGAGGGAGAGGGGGAAGGTGGAGTGAGAGGGTGGAAGGGGAGAGGGTGGAGGGAGAGAGGATGGAGAGAGAGGGTGGAGGGGAGAGGGTGG